>NC_087209.1:89248760-89266260 GCF_015104395.2 Macrobrachium nipponense | reverse complement strand
GGTGAATTTGATGTTAGGGTGAAATGAGTTGATGAAAGTTAAAAACCTCTCGGCGTCAAACCGACTTCTAAAGAGTGCAAACGTGTCGTCAACGTACCGTTTATAAAAAAGTGGATGGTAACTAAGGGGACAAGAATCAAGCATTTGCTCTTCCAGCGAGCACATGAAGATACCGGCAAAGATGGGTCCAAGAGGAGAGCCCATAGCCATACCATCAATTTGCGAGTAAGAACACCGCCAGATCTTAAAGTTTCCTAAAATCATTCTTACAGAACCCATTAAGAAGAGACTCATCCGTAGGAAAAAGCTTACTTAAAATTATATCAATGGTCTGTTGTACAGGTACATTTGTAAATATAGTTGGAGAAATTTAACACAGACTAAATTTCTCCAACTATTCCCTATCGAAACGAGAGGAATTCCTCCTTTCTCTTGGTTTGGATTTTGCTTTGCCATGTTACAGACCCTCATTTGTACAGTTTTTTGGGAGTCTAGAGTTCCTCTTTTCCAGATTGATCAACCTCGATCTCAACCTTGATGTCCCTAACTTTCGATCAAAACTTCAAGGCCTAGCACATAAAACTTATACTAAACTGTCTACATATTGGGCTCCTTTTTTTTAAAAAGGAAGACATGAATATTCTCAAATCGCTTGCAAAAAATAAGGACATTATTATTACCCGTCCAGACAAGGGTAAGGGAGTTGTTATTCTCAACAAGGATGATTATATTTCTAAGGTGGAAACAATTTTAAATGATAATTCAAAGTTCCTGAAGTTGGGAACTCCTGAGTTTTCAACACTCTTTAAAATAGAAGATCGTATTAACCGATTTCTGAAAAGCTTAAAAAGACCGTGGCATTATTACTGAAAATACCTATCAGTCCCTATACAGCTCGGGGTCATCATAAGGTGTAATTTACGGCCTTCCGAAGGCCCACAAAGATAATGTTCCTATCCGTCCTATCTTAGCGTCTTATAATAACGCCAATTACAAACTGGCAAAATATCTAGTTCCCATGCTTGCCCCCTTAGCTGAAAATTCTTATAACCTAAAGAATTCATACGAGTTCAAAAATTCCATTCTTGCTCAGGACTCGGACCTTATTATGGTAAGCTATGACGTAGAGTCATTATTTACAAATGTACCTGTACAACAGACCATTGATATAATTTTAAGTAAGCTTTTTCCTACGGATGAGTCTCTTCTTAATGGGTTCTGTAAGAATGATTTTAGGAAACTTTTAGATCTGGCGGTGCGGGACACCGTTTTTGTTTTTAATGGTTGTTCTTACTCGCAAATTGATGGTATGGCTATGGGCTCTCCTCTTGGACCCATCTTTGCCGGTATCTTCATGTGCTCGCTGGAAGAGCAAATGCTTGATTCTTGTCCCCTTAGTTACCATCCACTTTTTTATAAACGGTACGTTGACGACACGTTTGCACTCTTTAGAAGTCGGTTTGACGCCGAGAGGTTTTTAACTTTCATCAACTCATTTCACCCTAACATCAAATTCACCATTGAACACGAAACCAACAATCAGTTGCCTTTTTTAGATATTTTAATTACACGCTCCTCTCATGGCTTCTCAACTTCCGTTTTTAGAAAAAAGACATTCACTGGTCTTGGTACAAATTTTTATAAGTTTTAGTTCTCTTGATTTTAAGATAAATGCCTTATTAACCATGCTTCACCGAGCCTTTGCTTTGTCTTCTAGTTGGCAATCTTTTCACAATGAAGTCACGTTCTTGCAAAAATATTTTAACAGCAACTGCTTTCCCACCAAGTTGTTCTTTAAGCATGTCTCCAAATTTTAAATAATATTTTTGTTCCACGTCATCCTACTCCTCACGTTCCTAAATTACCGTTCTATGCTAGCCTTCCTTTTATTCACAATACCACTTTATATAAGGAACTC
This sequence comes from Macrobrachium nipponense, assembly GCF_015104395.2. NCBI lineage: Eukaryota > Metazoa > Arthropoda > Malacostraca > Decapoda > Palaemonidae > Macrobrachium > Macrobrachium nipponense. The sequence continues at coordinate 89,264,342 of NC_087209.1, read as the reverse complement.
CACGCTTTAATGTCTGGTCATCTCCCTGCCATGAAAATCAAAATTATACCTACAAACCCACTGAATATCGGTAGCCTTTTCACTTCAAGGACCGTTTGGATCCATTGATGACCTCATGTGTCATTTACAAGTTTACTTGTCCTCGATGTAATCGAGGAACCTATATTGGATCGACACATAGGTTACTTAAGGTTCCGAATCGACAGTCATAGAGCTATCAGCTATAGAACTGGCACTAAGCTTTCGAATCCCGAATTTTCCAACATAAGGGATCATACCGATAAATGTAGGTATTCGATCCAGTACAAGGACTTTCAGGTTTGGGCAGAGCTTCCAATCACAAGTTTTAACAATTAATGAATCTTTGTTTATTAAAAAACTGGTCCCCTCACTGACCCTCTTTACCTCTCGTGAACTGCTTACGTTTTTTGTTAGTCCTTCCTCTGTCTTCACACTCAACGGTTGGTCCTTATTTGTGTTTTTAACTGTGATTGTTTTATTGTACTTTACATTGTGTATTTTAATATTTTAGCTTAATTTTATTGTACTAATTAGATATTGTTACTTTTTAGCTTGAAAATGAGGCCTGCTGGTTGGCTTCGAAACGTTGCAACTTAATAAATATGAGTTCCTTGACCTGTTGGTGTGCTTCCCCTACCTTCATTGTATATATATATATATATATATATATATATATATATATATATATATATATATATATATATATATATATATATTGCCTTCATATCAAGCCATGTCAATGGCCACAGTAAATGTAAAATCTTATATGTGCAGCAAAAGTAAAAAATAGGCCCTTTCTGTACTGCAATATTGGCAAGAAGAATGTAGAATTATTCCTCTTAATATGGAATTGAATTAAACGCAATCATTGATACTATTATTAGGAATAGTAATAACAGTATTTTAGTAGTGTTTTAGACATTTGATGTTTTACTTGCATAAATTATTTATCGTAATATCGTCCTGAAAAAAATGATAGTACAATTTTTCATTTTCTTTTTAAGGATCCATTGTATTTGACTTTTTATCTGCATCTCACTTCCTTTTACATCTTGTTATTTTTTATTCGTCATTTCAAGATAACAGTAAATTATTCCAAGTTGTTCCTTGTTTTAGCTCTCAAGACTAAATTCATGAAATTAGATTTAACCTTCTGCGATTCTCGTCTATTTTTCTCTCTGTAATTTGCTGAAACACCTCAAAGAGAGCACTTCAAAAATAATGTTTCAGATAATAAAAATCGTGAAAAGAAGAATTCTTCCATTGCATGATTATTTTTTCTAATAATATTTCTTTTGGCTTTCCAAAAAACGTAACGTTTTAAAAGCAATGAACAACGAAAAAAATTAACTTTTCACTTTCTCGATCTTGTCAGTGGTTATTTGTTTCACCTAGAAAAATAAAACACTTTTCAATCAATGTCAAGATAAAACTAAACATTTATATGTTTTCTCATTTTATGAGATGGATGCATATAATGGATGAGTTAGACTCAAAAAAGACATTGAATTACTTTACGACAAATGACTTTTTTAAAATGCACTGAATTCCAGTTATATTTATGTGCCAGATCCGTCGTTCTTCAAAGAATAATGTTGTCAAACCTTCCGGTTTAAATTGCTTGGCATTTTACCAGCTTTGAACAATATATTATAAAACTTCAAATTCCTTACTTGCATAATGACTAGCGACATATAACAATCCAGTAGTTCACAATCTTTTAGGAAACCTCTGTATAAGGGAAACTATATTTCTTTTCTGTTTCAAATTTATCTTTTATCAACTCGGTAAATACTGGATGCTTCCGTCTGCGTGTTGCCTCTAAAACGACATAATTCTTCGTATTGCATATACTATAATAAACTATCTGGGATATCTACTGTCAATTCTTCTTGTTTTTTTTTATTTCCAGTAAACGAGAACTATTGGAAGGATGTGTCTGTCTGTCCACACTGCTTCTGTCCGGCCCCAGATCTTAAAAACTATTGAGGATAGAGGTCTGCAAATTGGTTTGTTGATCTTCTACCCCCAATCATCAAACACGCCGAATTGTAACCCTCTAGCCTCCATAGCTTTCAATTTATTTAAGGTGAAAGTTAGCCATAATCGTGAGTCTGGCAACGCTATAGGACAGACAACCACCGGGCCTTGACTGAAAGTTTCACGGGTCACGCTGTACAGAAACTCCTTCGCCACATTTTTTGCTTGTTTTATTTCTTTAACAATTTCTATACGTATTACCGGCATTTGGGTTTATATATATATATATATATATATATATATATATATATATATATATATATATATATATATATATATATATATTCCCTCACGCTACATCATAAAATGTCCTTACTTTTGATAACAGTTATGCATATTAATAACTTCAATAAAGCTTGTGGCATCAGCCATTCAAGCCGTAATTTGTAACTTGGCAACTCGTTCAACTTGACCCAGAGGGTTCTCGAAGGTGTGTGAGAATTTGATTATGAGTTTTCTTTTCCCGAGAGGATAAGGATTCTTGCGCGATATGGGCCGGTTTCCAACAACGTGTTTAACACGCTATTCACGTCGAAAAGGTGAACCTTAGCTTTTTTAGGAAAACATCTGAACATTTTGTTTATTAAACAAATATTCATAAGTCAAAATATGTTTAATGTTAACTAATAAAAAAATATTAAAGTATCAATAGTAGAATTGTCAAGAGTCGATCGTGCTAAAACGTTGGGAGGCCTGAATTTAAGTAGGTAGTTAGAGCAACAAGAAAATGTTCTTTCTATAATATTTAGCTGACAGGGTATTCTTGAAAAATAATGTCATTGCTGTCATTGTAAGAATTATTATTCTTGTTATTTTACTCTGATTATTATTCACGACGTCAGCCTCACCTCCAATATTAGTGTTTAGAATAGCAAACACATACACACACACACATATAAATATATATACATACATATATATATATATATATATATATATATATATATATATATATATATATATATATATATATATATATATATATATATTATTCAATATAGCAAGAAACCTTGCTTGCTTGAAAATATCATTACATCCACGTAAGAAGGAGAGTGAAAACCGGGACTTGCAACAAGTACTTTCGTAGTTTATCCTACATTTTCAATTTCACACTGAGAACAAACATAGTTTACAGAGCTTTAAATACAGAAGTGAGTAATGGTGGGCCGAGTTACAGCTTCTTGATTTGGGCAGAATGTTCTCCAAAAAGAAATGACAGGGAAAGAGGATCAAAGGATAAACCAGGGTGGAGGTTCATATTCCTGGTGGCCGTGGCTTCAATGAATACAGTTTCCAGAAGATTTCTTATCTGATAATCGTTGGCCTTGCAGGTTGTAGATGAATTACCTCAGTGAATGGCATGGTCTGACGTAAGCCAGTGATCTGAAATGCCATTGTTTATTAGGCCTTTTGATGTTTGGCCAATATAAATCTTAATACAATCTTTACAATTGATACTGTATAGAATATTGTTTGAATTGGAGGACTATTCTTAATTTATATATTTCTTAAAGTATTGTTATATTTAAATATTAAATTAATATCAATAGTTTTTAGAATCGGTATTGCAGATATGAAATACGGGCAAAAAGATACACAGAGAATATTCTTAAGTTCTGTATCAACGCTGGTTGGAGTGTAATATATCTTCTTTGCCTTATTCTTATTATGAAGGATAGCATAATGAATCTCCTCCTATTTCAATAACTTTATTTTTATCGTCTAAAAATTCAAGGCTACAAATTCTAAATGCTCTAAGATACATACTGGCAAGTGTTGATATCTTAATTTGGAAAAATGAATATATAGCAAATTATTTGTTGGTTTCATATATACTTTAAAACAAACTGTACCTCCGCCACCACTATTCAGTTTCAATTATGTTTGAACTCAGTGTGAACTTGAAAATGTAGAATAATCTACAAAAATACTTGTTCTAAGTTCCGGTTTTCATTCGCCTTTTTGCATTGATTTTATTATATATATATTCTTATACGCTGTTGCTTTCGTAATGCATATCATCCTCTCTTTAACTGTATGAAGTGTTGTAAAATTGTTTGCAATATTTTCATATTCATTATTTAGCTTAGAGTTAGTATGTTCTAATAAGGTATGTTCACATTTCCCATAATATTTTTTTTCTTCAGTATACTGGTGACTGACAGGAGGGCTTACGAAAAACATTTGCCCCTTCTTAAATCCTTTAATTACTATGTTTAATTCTCTCTCTCTCTCTCTCTCTATCTCTTTCTCTCTCTCGACCTTGTGACTGCTGTGAGGACCTTTGTTCTAAGTACAGCCAGTCGGATGCTCGCCCGAGACACGTAATCACAAACACCTGGATGGTGACTCAAGAAAAAGTTTGGGCGAACTCACATTTTCATAGCGTTTGACCCGGATCAAAGAAAACGGAAGAGGAGCGACGACACTGCCATCTGGTGAGAAGAGAACTGTAATCCTACCAAAGGGCATATAATGCCTTACAGAGAAGCCCACCAAGAACGGCCAGAGGCTAAGAATGGCATTGACTCTTGAGTTAGAGGCACTTTGGGGCCAGAGACTGAAGCATCTTTCCCTTTGACTCCTTGCTCCCTGACGGTACCATTCCCAAGACTGCTTGACTTTCTCTGTTAAACCCAGTATTCCTTATAGTGAAGCCCTTAAGGTTCTCCTATATTACTTATCTTCAGTGAAACCTCCTCTTCTACAAGGTAAACTGCCCTGGTTTTTTTTCTTCAGAGTTCTTATCAATCCAACTGTCCGCATTTTTTCACTGAATTTCCTTTTCATTTTAAAGTGCAAACTTTCCATGCTAGACCTGACTTGATTGGTGTAGTGTTTTTTTCCGCCCTGTAACCTCTTGCACTCTCGATTGCAGGCGAAGACGCTAGCTGTGGATCCTACCATTTGATTGTGCTTTGATCTGCCGTGGCCCAAGCCACTACACCTTATTTCTCAGTGCCATTGAAGTGATTTTCTCCCCCACACTTTCTCAAAGTTATTCTGTGTCCCCCCTAATGTTTAATTCCCATTTGCTGTTGTTTGTCTTAATGTAAACATGCTTTTTTTAAAGTGTGCCTAAGTGTTTATCTGCAATAATTCCCTGTTGAGTAGAGCCCTCAGCTTTTTCTTACTTCTATTGTTTTGCCCGTAACCCCATCAATATCAATTTTGTATCTACCTCTTTATAGAAAATTTCCATATGCTTTATGTATGTGTATATATATATATATATATATATATATACTATATATATATATATATATATATATATATATATATATATATATATATATATATATATATGTGTGTGTGTGTGTGTGTGTGTCTGTGTGTGTCTGTGTGTGTGCGTGTTTTATCTTGTTTTTTATATAATTTTCCTCATATACTGTTTCCCCTCGTGGAGGAGTGTGTGCCAGAAGGGCTCAGAATTCCGGTACCAGAAATTCATATCTCTCTTAGGTTTTAGTCACTCTAGAGTGATCTGTACCTCAGTCGATTTGAACCTTTGTTCAAAATACTCCTTTTGTTCCACAGGACCCCTCTTCATGCATTCAAATTACGGATATACTTTTGTATCAAGGATCCTGTGTATGGAGAGCGTGCATGTTTTTTCGACGACACTTCGCAGTGATTAGAAAGTCCTTTGAACGACATTTACTTTCATTAGAGAGATGCTGACGCTTGATGACATTCAAGACTGTAAAATGGATCCTGGGAAAGAGGGCAATCTTACGGCCAGTGGGCAGTTAGTTAATGGCAGTGATTTAAAAAACAGTTAGTAACAGCGATTAGAGAAACGCTTAGACGACATTACTGACCCATAGGAAGCTGTAACCTTGAAACAACATTTGTCAGTGATTAAAGAAACGTTTACCTAATAAAAGCGATTAAAGAAACGCTCAGTTGACATCACTGATTCATGAGAAGCGATGTATGCAATCTATATGTAAACCACCCGCGATTCATCAGCCATAGGATCGAGGCGGCTTTGAATGTATGTATTGGAATTAAGGATATAACTGAATGCTGCAATAATGCCTGCTGAATGATGAAACTGTGTCGCAACTCAAAGTATAACGTGCTTAAACGAGAGAGAGGGTCGAAAGGGCAGAGAGCATATATGGCGCGGTTATTGCGAAGACTTATAGTGTCGTTCTCGCGAAAATCTGTGGTAAACTTTGATAGACTTCAGTGCACTCTCGTCATCACTAGGCTTATGCAAATCAAGACTCCATAGTATCACTATTCTAGAAATGAAACATCCGTGAGAATCCAAAAGGAGACAAGCAACAGAACACCCGTGGACGCTACTGACAATGGAGAGAGACGGGAATCACGTCCTTCCCCACGCCCTTTAGCTGCAAACCATGTCACAGGACGTGCCCTACGGAGTACGAGGAATGCCCATGCTAATGAGCAGACCACCAGCAAGAAAAGGAGACACGCCGACCAATAGAAATTCAGCAGCCAATGACGTTCATGTTTAAATAATAAATAAAAAATTCTACATGCATTAATAAAAAAAACACTGTATGTCAATTTGTAATTTCGTCATGAAGACGTCAGCTAAGAAAAGTAAATAAGAAAGAATTTGAATCTTTTTTCTTATTCCTGAGAAGCTTGCGCTTGTCTGATGGAACAAAAAGTATAGGCTGATTTAAAGTTTTGCTAAATGATATCTGTGAATAATGCCATTAAATTCAAAAGAAAATTATATATATATATATATATATATATATATATATATATATATATATATATATATATATATGTGTGTGTATATATATACGTGTATATATATATATATATATATATATATATATATATATATATATATATATATATATATATATATATATATATATATATATATATATATATATAATATAATTGTGTGTGCGTGTGTGTGTTTGAGGGGGGTGATATACGGACTCTAGGCAAAAAAAAAAAAAAAAAAAAAACAAAAAAAAAAAAAAAAAACAAAAGAATAAGTAGCAAATAACAAAATCAACTTATTAGACCACTCAGGCTGTAAGAGATGTTGGAACCTAAGTACTTCTGTACCTGAGATTTTCCCTGGGCAGGTTGCCGCCTGAAATGCCAACTATTATTGCCCATCTTCCCAACCCACCCGTCCATCAACTGGCAGTATTTCATTCGAATTACCCCTTTACCCTCAATATCATTGAAATAATAAACACTTGAGGGCGTGTTTCATAGAAATAAACTTCTGGTTCACATCTGTCATAAGAGACTAAGCCGAGTTTCTTATAAAAAACTATAAAGTTTTGAACATTCTTCCTTGAGTTCTGGAGATCATCAGACCAGTTTTAAAGTATAGACATTATATTAATACTATTGAACTTCCAATTTATATTCCTTTATATCTATGCAAAACAAAAAGTTATGTTTATGCACAAGCTATCGTAAATAACGAAATGTTGCAACCCTCTTAAGGGCTGCTCCAGGAGCAAGAGCCCGTGCCAGCACAAGGCTTACTCTTAAGAAAGATTGCAATCTCAGCCATCAGCTATCATGAAGGAAATTATAAGATTTCGATTCTAAGCACAGAACCTGAATTCAACATGAATGAGCTGAGCAGAGACAAAGTCATCTACATCTCCCTCTTAAAAGCTGACTTAATAAACCCCCTCCTCTCTGTAGCAAATCCAAAAGGCATAATATTTTCAAATCCTGGCTGGGTCAGTTGCATTCATCATCTATAATTCTTTTCGGTTAAGTTTAAATTGGTATTTGTGGATTAATGAGTGTGTATAAAAAGATCGCGTTTGCATTTGTCATTATAGGCGAATTCATAAACCTGAAAATGTGCACACGTTATTTTACATTAAATATTGATATCACATGATATTCTTACAGGTAAATGCCCCGTAGGAGGGTAGTCCCGTCAGTGCATCTCATGCGGTGCACTGTGGCATTGCTGAAGGTTCTTTGTAGCATGCCTTCGGACCATTGCTGCAACCCCTTTCGTTCCTTTTACTGTACCTCCTTTCGTATTCTCATTCTTCCATCTTACTTTCCACCCTCTCCTTACAAATGATTCACAGTACAACTACCCGGTTTTCCTTCTGTTACAACTTTAAAACCTTTTACTGTTAATTTCCGTTTCAGCGTAGAATGATCTCATAAGTCCCAGTGCTTGTCTTTGGCCTAAATTCTATATTCAATTCAACAATACAAATAAACATCCGTTCATCCCTAACTATGACTCATTCAAACTCCGAGGTTAAAGAGAGAAACTGAGAAACATTACTTCTCGTGGACCCTACAACAACATATCGCTGGAGTTTAGCAGCACTGCAGTACCATATTGTGCTTGTTCTGGGTCTATCAGAAAAGAAAAGAAATGGGAGAACTTGTAACTGATTTTGTTACTATGCATGACTCCATCGAGAGGAGTTTCCGTCGACTTTACATGGCACACTTTTGTTGTATAAGCTGCATTTAAAGTTACATTTATGTTCTACAGAGTTATGCACTTTTCTGGATTACCTACTCATGCATATGTTAATTTTTTGGGGGTACCGATAACAAAGACATGAACTTCAACTAACAACTCAAATAAATTTGATGATGAGTGTGAAATCCTCTGTAAGTCTTAAAAGTGATATCAAATAGAATCATTGATGACTCATGATATAGGTAATCTTCAACTACGGTAGTTGAATGGTTTTAAGTTGAAATCTTTGTAGAAACTTAAAATTCTGTACAAATGAGACTGGCTTTGATAACTTTAGCGTTCTTCCTTACGTCCTGCAGTTGATTAGAGAAGTTTTTAAAACGTATAGTTATTCAAGATCACATTAATGCTCTATAATTTCCATTTAAGTTCCAAGATTTGTAGTGGTGCGTCTAGTATGGTGGAACCTTTGCCTTTCTTCTTTTGCTTTCAGTTATTTTCTCATCAGTCCTTCTGTTATAAAATTTTATTCTATCGATAACTTAAGTTTAATTTTGTTTGAGTGTGTGTGTGTGTGTATGAGTTTTTTTATGTCCGGATCTTGGAAAGTTTTCAATATTTTTCATCCTTGTGTCCCATTTCAAAATATTTATAAAAACAATACGCAATACTCTTCAATTCATGCAATTAATATAAAAGCAATTATTATCGGGAACACTAAAATCAATGATGCATCAGCAATGCGAGATCTTGGGTTAGAGTTAATTCCATAGAAACCAGAAACAGAAGCCCAGCAGAAAAGTATATTCCACCAGTGTTATGTTCTTTGGCAAATAAGCTCGGCTCCATCGCTCACCTTTCCAGACTCTAATTCAAATCCTCAGCGCCAATCCTCTGCAAAAATCCTCGCCGGCCATACCTCAAACCAGACACCCCGCACCCTGTAGCAGTCAGGGCTGGATATTTGATTATCGCTAATATTCTAAAGTCTTCTTCAGCCGGATGTTTTTCTATGGGGCGCTTTCTATCTTACCCAAAGTAAATTCATGACTATAAACCGTAATCTGGCTTTGTACGAGAATTTCTCTGTAGTTCCCAGTCTTATTTCAGATACCTGAAATTGTTATTTCATTCCCTCTTATATATCTACCTGTTTATTTATTGTCACCATCTTAAATTGTTAATAATGATGCTTTGGCTTACTGTATAACGAAAACTGTATAATAATGCATTGATGTAGTTAACAATTATTATTATTGTTATTATTATTATTATTATTATTATTATTATTATTATTATTATTATTATTATTATTATTATTATTATTATTATTATTATTATTATTATAATAGAGTTAAAGTGACTTCGGTAGTATTCATTTCAATGCCAATAGTAATTAGATTGCAAACCGATTATTTTGTTATCATTATCACACACAAAAATTTCACCCAGCTGAAACAACACGAACTTATAGTATAAGTCAGAGTCTCAGGCATTTATGAACTTAAAAACCTCAACAGCAGGAAAACGACTTCCGCTATACACGCTGCATTGCTCGCATCTGCTTTTGAGATTCTGTCATCCTTCTATATTATCAAAGATTACTTCCACCACACCAACCAAGCTTTCCCTGTGCTTTCTCTCCTCCTTCCTACCAAATATTCTGGTTTAATAATCTTAAACCCTTTTCAGCAGACAGTCTTTGGAATTCTCCTCCATCCTACCAGTTAATCTGATTAAATACTTAACCCCTTTTTTTTTTGCCAGATAGTCTTCTGATCTCTCTTAGCATCCTACCCGATACTTTTGAATTAAAAAAAACTTAAAACCTTTTTACCAGACTGTCTTCTTATCTCTCTCAGCAACTAACCAGTTATTATGCATTTAAAGCTTAAACCCTATTTGCCAGATAATCTTCAGATCTATCTCAGCATCTTACCAGTTATTCTGAATAAAAAGCTTCACTCTTTTTTTTTTCCCGTCTCCTGATTTCTCAGCATCCTAACGAATTCTCAATTAAAAGCATAAATTTTTTTTGCCAAAAATTCTTGTATCTCTCTCAGCATCCTAAAAGTTTTTCTGAATCTCTCACAGCATCCTACCGGTTATTCTGAATCATAAAACTTAATCCTTTTTCGCCAGACAGTTTTCTGATGTCTCTCAGTACTACCAGTTATTCTGAATTAAAAAGCCTAAACACTTTTTGCCAGACAGTCTTCTGATTTCTCTCAGCATCCTACCAGTTTTTCAGAATTAAAAAACTTGAAAAAAGTTTGCCAGAGAGTCTTCTGATCTCTCTCAACATCTTAAACTATTATTCTGAATTAAAAAAGTTTAAACTCTTTTGCCAGACAATCTTCCGATCTCTCTCAGTATCCCACCGGTTATTCGAATTAAAGAGCTTGACCCATTAAGCCAGACAGCCTTCTGATCTCTCTCAGCATACTATCTGTTATTCAGAATAAAAAAGTTTGAACCCTTTTCTCCAGGCAGTCTGATCTCTCTTAGTATCCTACCAGTAATTCTGAATAAAAAAACTGAAACACTTTTTGCCAAACAGTCTTCTGACCTCTCAGAATTATACTGGTTATTCTGAATCAAAAAGCTTAAATCCTTTTCAACAGTCTTCTGATCTCTCTCAGTATCAAAGATTTTTCTGAATTAAAAAAATTCAAACTCTTTTCGTCAGACAGTCCTTCTGATCTCTCTCAGCTTCCTACTGATTATTCTGATTAAAAAGCTCAAACAATTTTCACAAGAAAGTCTTGTTATCCCTCTAAGCATCCTACCCGTTATTCTGAATTAAAAATTCAACTCGTTTTCGTCAGACTGTCTTCTGATCTTTCTCAGCTTCCTACCGATTATTCTGAATTAAAAAGCTCAAACAATTTTCACAAGACAGTCTTATTATCCCTCTAAGCATCCTATCCGTTATTCTGAATCATAAAGCTCAAACCTCTTTTGCCAGACAGTTCTGATCTCTCTCAGCATCCTACCGATTATTCTAAATTAAAACGCTTAAAATCTTTTAGCCAGACAGACTTCTGATCTCTCTCAGTATCCTTTTGGTTATTCTGAATTAAAAATCTTCAACCCTTTTCTCTAGACAGTATTATTATCTTTATCAGCATCCTACCAGTTATTCCAAACCCAATTTTGCCCAGACAGTCTTCTGATCTTTCTCAGCTCCTACCAGTTATTCTGAATTAAATAGCTTAAACCCTTTTTGCCAGACAGTTCCCTGATCTCTCTCAGAATTACACTAGTTATTCTGAATGAAAAAGCTTAAAGTTTCAGCGTTTCTTAACCTTGGGTGCTAGCACCCCCCAGGGTGTGCTGAGATCAATTTCAGGGGGTGCTGGGGAAGGTCACATATGTGGTGGTAAAATATCAGTGTTTCCGTGGTGAAGGAATTTTCGTTTGGACAAATGTATTTTTAACACATTTTTTAAATTCAATAAACTTTAACCTGATTTTCAGATGTGTTGCATCATGGTGATAAAAAACACTTAATTTGTACGAGCGTTCCACACTTCCGCATTAAGTCAGTATCACAAGCTTTGTGATAGACCTACAGTTTACACGTTCGGTACGTGTGCTAGTCTGATGCCATACGGCGAGACCCCCGCGGTCCCTCGCCACCGCTCCAGGTAATAGTTGTGTACTATCTTTCTTTCTCTCTCTCTCTCTCTCTCTCTCTCTCTCTCTCTCTCCATTGTGTCGCGTAATATTTTAATGAATGGATAGATGACGTTTCAAATCTAATATTATTCTTTGCACAGAGAAGATTGAAGGCTTCAAGAAGAAGCTGGACTTTGGAAGCGTCCAGTTGAAGGAGGAAGTGTGGGAAACTCTCCAATTCTTGAAGAAAATTTGGGGGTAAGACAATCAGCCCAATGGTTTTAGAAAATATTGTTACTTACCTTTCGCACCTTGAAACCACCCTGGAAAAGTACTTCTCCAATGATCTGACATTCCAGAATGGATTCAGCAGCCCTTCCTGGCAGAAATGAGTGATGCTGATAACCAGAAGGAGGAATTTTATTGATTTGCAAGAGAACCAGGGTTGCAAGACAAAATTCCGCGCATCATCACTGTCTCATTTTTGGTGTGATCAGTTGGCTGCGTATCCTGGACTAGCGAGGGCAGCACGCGAGATGATCACTCCATTTCCAACTACTTACCTGTGTGAGAAGGCATTCTCGACCATGCTGTTGATCAAGACAACTGTCCAGAACAGTCTTCATGGAGGCCTGCTCCACGACATGAGGGTGGCTCTGGCTAACACGATGCCACGATACGAGAAACTAGTCGCACAGAAGCAAAAACAAAAATCGCATTGATGAGTATTGTTTATTGAGTTTGTCCATGATCTTTCCTTTATTTTCTTATTGTTTTTGCCAATGCTATTGCCATAATTACTGTTTTTGTTTTGGAGAATGAACCAAATATATGATCTAGATGTACTGCACATGTCTTTACTTATCCTTGTAGTAACTAAGTGTTAACCAATAGTAGGGGATGTTGGACTGCTTAGGCCTGACCAAAATGGGTGCTGAGGTCGAAAAATGTTAAGAAACACTGGAGCCTTAAACCCTTTTCACCAGACAGTCTTCCGATCTTTCTCAGCTCCTACCGGTCATTCCTAATTAAAAATCTTAAACCCTTTTCACCAGACATTCTTCTGATCTCTCTCAGTATCATACCTGTTATTTTGAATTAAAAAGCTTAAGCCCTTTTTGCCAGACAGTCTCCTAAACTCTCTGAGAATCCAACCACTTATTCTAAATTAAAAAAGCTCAAACAATTTTCGCCAGACAGTCTTCTGATCTCTCTCAGCATCACACCAATTATTCTGAATTAAAAAACTCAAAACCTTTCCGCCAGACAATCATCTGATCTTCATTATTATCCTTACGGTTATTCTAAATCAAAAAGCTTAAACCCTTTTCACCAGTCTTCTGATCTCTCGCAGTATCATGCCGGTTATGCTGAATTAAAAAGCTTAAACCCTTTTCATCAGCCAGTCTTTAGATATTTCTCGGCATCCAACCTTTCCGAAAGTGGATTTATTATCACTATCTTAGCTGAATCTCTACCTTGTCCTCCCTCAACCATTTTATTCTTTTTCAGTAGATTTTGCAGTTTCTTATATTTAGGATCACCTAATTAGTTTTCCCAAAAAAGGCAGTATTCTACACAAAAAATTCCATGCAATTTTGGGGGAAAGGAGCTTCACCAAAAGTGTGAACAAACAAACGAGAACTATGATTAACACTGAACTCCAGCGTTATATATTGTTTAACCTCCGGCCTGATCTCGTGGAAGGACAGCCTTCTGTTTAATATTTCAGCAATTCTGCCAACAAATAAACACAATTCTGGAAGACAACAATTATCTTCTAGCGTAGATGAAAATCTAGCAAAATTTACACATGAAACCGGAGACTGCTTGGAAGTGTTCCAATTAACTGCAGTTGTAGAAAAACGACTTATGCCCTTGCTTTCATGCGCAAAGACTAATTGCCTTTGGCGCTGTTTCCAGAAGCATTTATTAGGAAAAGCATTGAATCGAAGTCCATTAATGTTGGTACCCGAAGACAACAACACAGCCCCAAAGAAGGCCAACTTAATTAAAGATGTTATTGATAACACTTTCGTTAACACTCTCTCTCTCTCTCTCTCTCTCTCTCTCTTCTCTCTCTCTCTCTCCTTGAGACCTGGGACTTTTTTGCATTTAAATTTCAGCTCGCTAACGTAATAAACTCACTGAAACCTAGCGAGAAATGAGTTAGAGAGACAAATTGAAAAAAAAGAAAAAAAATATAAGAGCATTAGTTGTCAGTCGTGTAAATACCTGAAACAGTGTTAAAAGAATTTAAGAAAACTTTCATTTTTACTGTCTTGGTTCTTATCCAAATACTTTGGACAGGTAGGAAAAACGAATTTTTTTTTTAAAGGAAACCATTTTTATGCAGAGAGGAAATAAAGAGAATATTATCTGTTCCTTGCGCTATGGAAAAAGAACATCTGACTACTTAACAGGATGATACCTTATTTACACGTACCTAACAAAGATTTAAGAAGCAAAATGAGAAGTAAGATAAGCACGAGGGAGGATTCTGATACCTGCCATGATCGACCTGTTTTCCAGGAAGAGAATCAGTGGATACACCCACCAGCCTCTACTCAAGTGAGGTCTTGAGATGTCTCCATTAGAACAGCGTCTTCATCCGTCTCCTCGCTGCCCAGTAATCTACCACCATCTCTAATCTTGCCTTTCACATTCACCTGTGATCAGTACTGAAGTACTGTCGTCTACCTGTGTTAATTTCGATATAAATATATATATATATATATATATATATATATATATATATATATATATATATATATATATATATATATAGAGAGAGAGAGAGAGAGAGAGAGAGAGAGAGAGAGAGAGAGAGATATATATATATAATATATATATATATATATATATATATATATATATATATATATAGATATATATATATACTATATATATATATATATATATATATACTATATATATATATATATAATTATTATATATTATATATATATATATATATATATATATATATATATATATATATATATATAGTATATATATATCTATATATATAATATATAGATATAGATATATATATATATATATATATATATATATATACTCTATGTATAATATTATTATTATTATATATATATTATATATATAGATAATTAATATAATATATATATAATATATATTATATATATAGATAATATATATATATATATATATATATATATCTATATAATATATATATATATATATATATATATTAAATCCAGTGACGAAGACGACGTCAACTTTGCCAGGTATAGAGTTGCTGAGGAGGTGTGCTATTGAGTGAAGGAACAAGTTTCTTAATGTATAACGACTCGAGGGTAGTTAGATGGTCAGGATTTTTGACATAATCTATTATTTTGAATTGTTCTTTTTGGATTTCAATTTTGCAATTAGAATCGTGGTTCCTAATATTGGAAAAATTCAGGATGTTTTATTCTCTGACCAGTACGGAAGCTGAA
>NC_087209.1:89218760-89243760 GCF_015104395.2 Macrobrachium nipponense | reverse complement strand
AAAAGGAGGTATGAAATGCCGAGATATGGTAAAGAATTGAGGTGGTCTGTTCACGCTGATAGAATGAATTACTACCTATGTATCTATCTATCTATCTATCTATCTATATATATATATATATATATATATATATATATATATATATATATATATATATGTGTGTGTGTGTGTGTGTGTGTGTGTGCGTGTGTGTAAGGTTTTATAACTGCAAGATTAGATTTCGATCGGGTTGTTTTTCAGGTTCTTCCAATGTTAGCCTAAAGTGTTTATATCAGATTTTTTTTAGATGAAAAAATAATTACTATATCAGCTGAAACATACAGGCAGTAAATTTAAAGAGAAATGACAGTATTTGAAAGGCATATTGGTGACTATTTACAGAAAGAACACTTATTATTAAAAATAACAATTAAATTCAGTGTTTCCTAAGAATGATGAAATCCCCACTTGAATAATTAATTGTACATTCAAACATTAGAGTTACCGCAGTGGTTACAAGGAAATTCAAATATCTCACTTAACTCACTCTAGATATTGCAATGGAGAACTCACACGTACGGAAATTCCAATATAAAGCCATCTGCGATAAGAAATCCTTTCAGAGAACCAGTGATCCCTTTTGTGCAATATACTCTCTATCATCTTGGTGATTCAGTGGGGAGTGAAGGACTATCCATTCTTCGCGAAGTTGAAAGAGATCTTAAATCACCGAAGAAAAAACAGCGAGAGATTCTCAAGGAACAGATGGCTGGTCTCGATATCTACGGATTTTTATCACTGCATTTTAAGACCGTTTATAATGCTTGGCTTTATATCTACTTTATAATTTTCCTAAAGACTCAAAATATTCGTAATCTTGATTGAAAAATTAAGATAACTTATGTTGTTCACTCAGCAATAAGAAACCCATATTAAAATTATTTGGTAATTGCTACTACGGCGCTAATGTTGGATCATCTGTGTACGAGATTTGCGATCTTACAGCTTAATAATTACCTTCAACTTCAAATACCATATCAGACGGTATTACTACTTTCGCGAATTACTACTGAATGTCTTCATAATCATAATTATCTTCGTAAAACACCGTTTAACAGATAAGCCAGTTAGCTCATATAGCAATTATGCTCAAAGGGTACCTTTACATTTCCGAATCATTCAGTTCTCTCTCTCTCCCATCAAATACACATAAAAAGGTATTTACATACTCACGAGATTGTAACAATGATATATCTTTAACTATATTATTTCTTATTTTAAAATTTTAGCCATTATGCGTTTTTTATTATACATTTTCTTGACATATTTCCCCCCCCCCATCCCCCCCCCAAAAAAAAAAAAAAAAAAAAAATTAAACTTGTAAAAAGAGACATTTGCTTTAAATTTTCCTATAATACAACTTTTCTAATGACTTACTCTTTTCATCCTTCTGTCAATACCGACAGTGTGATATTTACACTTTTTCATGCTCATCTGTCATTTACTAGATTGTCTGTATTTCATCATAGCCCTCCTAATAACAATCAGTCTGAATTTAAATGTATTATCGCAATCAAAGTCCGGTAATCAATTATATCAAGATGCTAACTTATTGTTTCATTCCCAGAACCATGCAATAACAACAGACAATTAATTGCACAACCACATATTAACTTTCTGACTTACAGAAATAAACTACTATGTTTTTTGTAGTTTCATCCAAATGTCTTCTAGATGTTAGCTTTGGCTTCAATAGAAGCAATTAAAAGAAAGCGTCCAAGTGTACTTAGGTACCTCTTTCATAGAAGGAACTCCCTCCTAGTAAACCTTTTATTGTCGGCAGATAGGATGCGTAAGCATAGCTATAATTCGTGTTACGTTCGCCTTGGCCGTCTTGTAAGCTACTCAACTAGATCACTCCTTACCGGAAGATTAATATACTGCACCTATAAATGAGAATGGTACTAAAAGATATTTCCAAGAACAAGAACAACCAAGATCGTTCCTGCAATAAGAAGCAAGAAGATCTGAAGTTATCAGACATTAGTGGCAAAATTCATGGAACAAGAGGAACACTGACGAACACAGAATGATGAAAATGTGAAACATGATGAAAACAATTTGTTTGTCTAACGCATATGTTGTTCCCCCAAACTGCTTATTAAGTAGAAGACTTTGGGACATCAGACGAATTTTGGAATTAAGCGATATGGAGGAGACTACTAATATCCACTTCAGGAGCGAGTCATCGTTTTACTCTGATATCTTGCAAACTAATTTTCTGATCGCAAATGGCAGCCTGACAAAGTGTGTGACAAATCCAGCTAAGTTTTAGTAACATAGTCCATCGACAAGTGGTGTTAATTAAGGCGAGTACTCTTGAATTTTAAAGGCAAAGTCGCATGAGTCAGCAGGACTAATCTACAAAATCAAACATCCGCTCTGCCCCATCCAATTATTCTCCCTCCCTCCCTCTCTCTCACTATTTCTTTATCGGTGTTTTCCTCTTCTCTCCTGCTAATACCTCTTCTGTAATTTAAAATATGCAACAAAATAAAGTTTTTCATTTTATTCCTCAATACTTGTAGATAACTGAAGAGTTCATAATGAAAAGGATAGCGATGTTTGACGGAATGACCATAATAATGTTTGATTTTTCCAACGTTTCTGTTAAAAGCAAGGCCAATAGAAGCAAGGTCTACCCAACTAAGTGGAGTTGTCTCCCACCTGGGGTAACTAAGAAGACGATGACGTACCCTAGAGGCACCTGCTCGAGGTCGTTTTCTATATGGCAGTTCGTCTGCTGATGCAATACAGAGGTAGATAAAGCTCAGCCATCTTTGGGGGATTTTGGGTAGAAGTGAGGAGACCTCTTTCTCTTAGCCTTGGTTAATAGTATCCTTGGCGTATCAGGTAATACCATAATGATAAGGGGTTGTCTGTCAGTTGCCACCATATACAAGATGGAGAAAGCTGACAAATATATCAGGGATTAATCTCAATAAGTATGAGAATCTTCATAAGACATTGACAACAAGAATCACACTTATTGGTCAACCAGTAGATCAACGCATCTATCTCTCCATCATATTATCTATTACTTTGTCTAAAGCGTTACCCTTGGAGTATATATATATATATATATATATATATATATATATAATATATATATATATATATATATATATATATATATATATAAGTCTCACCATTATCAAATCAATAATTGCTACACTCGATTTAGTAATGAGGTTGTTATTATCTATACAAAATTATATATGTTGATAAAATAAAATTTTGTGACATTCCTTTACGATTGCTTAACCGATTAAGAATATTATATATATTTTTTTACTGCATGTTTTTATATGTATTCATGCCACAGAGGCCGTATGATCGCATTACAGACGTGATGGGAATAAAGACAAGAGAAGTACTAATCATATATACCGGGTTGTAAGGTAAACTGTGTGACTTAATTTTGGTTACCTTATCTTACCTCCAAGATGCCAACACGTCGATACGAGGGTTACAGGATTGAAGAGGTCATGATAGTAGGTCCATTAAACTGTGAATAAGGTGATGGTTATACACTCTTTATCCTACTCGCATTCATATAACAAAAAAATGCAATACCAATAATTAAATTAACAGAATCTAAAAATCACAACATATCACACCCAATATTACTCAATATAATACAACAGACAGGAATTGGGTAGGGACCGGAGACGGGGAGGTCCGGAGAGTGGTTGAGAGAGAGGATGAGTAAAGGGGAGGGAGAGGGAGGGAGGATGGGAGGGACAATATGGGGATAAAGGACGTTCGAATGCATAGGTTGGCGATGCTTGGCAACACCAGGTAAGTCAAGAGTAAACGCCTTAACTAACACCATTTGACCAATGCACTACATTACCCAAAAATTATGCTGGGAGGTATCCCACTCTTACTTCCCGTTGTGTTGTAGAATTTATAGATCCCAGTTCCAAGAATCTTTCTTGGTTACTCACGAGAATAAGTTGGCAGTTTCGTTCATAATATGCAAATGAAGAGGGAATTTGTGATTGCATCGAGTGTATTAATAAGATACCTAACAAAGAAATATACGCACGCAAGAACGTACATAATGCATCACATATGTTGATTTAATAATTAATACATAGACACACATACAGACGAGCATATATACACACAAACGCGTTGTATATATATATATATATATATATATATATATAGTATATATATATATATATATATATATATATATATATATATATATACATAAGTATATATATATATATATATATATATATATATATATATATATATATATATATATATATATATATATATATATATATATATATATATATATATATATATCTATATATATATATATATATATATATATATATATATATATATATATATATATATATATTTTATATATATATATATATATATATATATATATATATATATATATATATATATATATATATATATATATATATATATATATATATATATATATATATATAAAAGTCATATCACATTACCGTGATTCATATGCATACATCGAGCTACAATATCCTTTAATATCTAATTCGCTCTGCTTCGGAATTAATATATTTTCATATATGCTTAACAAAGAAGGGGAATTTTTCTTTACAATAATAGATTTGCCTGTACCTGGGCGAGAACGCAGGGCACATTCAAATCCAAGCCCGTCAGTGAAGCTCTGCCACCCCACCCACCACCGCGAGAGGCCCAAAATTTTATGTCGTCTCTCACCCTCAAATACCTCACGCGCCAGTATTCGTTGGTTTGGAGATAACATCAACCCCCGCCTCGGCTCAGTAGTGTTGTAGTGCTTTTGACAACACGTAGCATTTACATAAGTCATATCACATTACCGTGATTCATATACATGCATCGAGCTACAATGTCCTTTAATATCTAATTCGCTCTACTTCGGAATTAATATATTTTCATATATGCTTAACCGAAGGGGAATTTTTCTTTACGATAATAGATTTGCCTGTACCTGGGCGCGAACACAGGACACATTCAAATCCAGGCACGTCAGTGAAGCTCTGCCACCCAACCACCGCGAGAGGCCCAAAAGTTTATGTTGTCTCTCACCCTCAAATACCTCACGCACCAGGTATTCATTGGTTTGGAGACAACATCAACCCGCCTCAGCTCCGGTAGTGTTGTAGCACTTTTTGACAACACATAGCATTTACATAAGTCATATCACATTACTGTGATTCATATACATACATCGAGCTACAATGTCCTTTAATATCTAATTCGCTCTACTTCGGAATTTATATATTTTCATATATGCTTAATCGAAGGGGAATTTTTCTTTTACGATAATAGATTTGCCTGTACCTGGGCGCGAATGTAGGAGACATTCAAATCCTTGCACGTCAGTGAAGCTCTGCCACCCCACCACCGCGAGAAGCCCAAAAGTTTTATGTTATCTCTCACCCTCAAATACCTCAAATACCCGCCACGGCTCCGGTAGTTTTGTAGCACTTTTTGACAACACTTAGCATTTACATAAGTCATATCACATTACCGTGATTCATATACAAACATTGAGCTACAATGTCCTTTAATATCTAATTCACTCTACTTCACTGACGTGCCTGATTTGAATGTCTCCTGCGTTCGCGCCCAGGTACAGGCAAATCTATTATCGTAGAGAAAAATTCCCCTTCGGTTAAGCATATATGAAATTTAATTATAATTCCGAAGTAGAGCGAATTAGATATTAAAGGACATTGTAACTCGATGTATGTATATGAATCACGGTAATGTGATCATGACTTATTGTAAATGCTAGGCGGGTTTTCAAAAAGAGCTACAACACTACCGGAGCTGAGGCGGGTTGATGTTGTCTCCAAACCAACGAATACTGGCGCGTGAGGTATTTGAGGGTGAGAGACGACATAAACTTTTGGGCCTCTCGCGGTGGTTGGGTGGCAGAGCTTCACTGACGTGCCTGGATTTGAATGTGCCCTGCATTCGCGCCCAGGTACAGGCAAATCTATTATCGTAAAGAAAAATTCCCCTTCAGTTAAGCATATATGAAAATATATTAATTTCGAAGTAGAGCGAATTAGATATTAAAGGACATTGTAGCTCGATGTATGTATATGAATCACGGTAATGTGATATGACTTATGTAAATGCTACGTGTTGTCAAAAAGCGCTACAACACTACCTGAGCCGAGGCGGGTTGATGTTGTCTCCAAACCAAAGAATACCTGGCACGTGAGGTATTTGAGGGTGAGAGACGACATAAACTTTTGGGCCTCTCGTGGTGTAAGAAAAAAGGCTGACATTTTTCTAGTTATTCCAGAGTTCTACATTTAACAAAAAATTAAATGTAGAACCCTTGGTGTGGAGTGTAAAGAAATATCTTTATGCTTTTCGTATATTTCTGTTTGTACTGAAAAGTACATTATGTCTTTTGTTTACTTTGGTGATGGTTGGAACTATGGGCATTTGTTTAATGGTAATTTGTTTTATAGCTATAGGATAATTTGTGACTTTGTTTACTATTGAGCCTGAATAGTTCTTGAAACTGACGTTTTGACAGTTAAATATCCACTCACTCTGCTTTTTGAGTATTTATATCAGGGGTCCAGAATCCAGGCCAGTGGCAGATTCCAGTACGACAGTTTTTCCAGCAGAGGAGAGTCAGGATTCCAAACCAGAGATCAGCACAGAAAGCAGTCCGGAGCGGAGTGGCACCAGACCTTTGAGATTTTCTGACATTTTTTTACCCTGGAGTTTTCAAGTGTCATGGAGCGATAAACTCCACCTAGGCCGAGCGATAGGATTTCATGTTCGGAGAGAGGCAACACGAGTAACTGGACTTATCATCTAACCATGAAAGACCAGGATCTAAAAAAACTTAAGTCAGTTGAGAGACCTTATGCAGGCTCAAAAGGATTGATCTGTTTCTTAGATATAATTTACGCTTATTATAGTTTAAATTATGGTCGCCAACGCATCGAAAAAATTAAAGTAAAGGATTTTATCATTTAATTACCATTATACTTGTGCCTTTGGTTTATAAACCAGTAGAGTTTCATTTTGACTAAGATTACCTGCGAGCGTAATTCAAATATATTTTTTCTTACTTAGTAAACGAGTGTTCATTTACGAAATTTACGTTTTCACGAAGCTACCTTGCTGAATTTCTCTCACTTCTCGTTAAATTTGTCGATTAATTTCTTACGTTAAATTGATTCTTTTCAAGAGGTGTATAGTCTTTTTTTATTATTTTTTTTTAGGTCCTTTACATATGGTAGATGAGTTACTGTGGAGAGGAAGTGGTGCATACATCCGAAGACAGATTTTTGGGTGATTTCCTCTCAAGACGAGAAACGGCAGCTCAACATCTATAATTTCACTTGTTAAACTCAATAGTTTTCTTTGCCTTTGGTTTAAATCCTCACTGTCAATTCATAATTTTTACCATATGCGGTGGTGGGGTGGCAGAGCTTCACTGACGTTCCTGGATTTGAATGTCTCCTGTGTTCGCGCTCAGGCACAGGCACCTATTATCGAAAAGAAAAATGCCCCTTCGGTTAAGCATATATGAAAATATATTAATTCCAAAGTAGAGCGAATTAGATATTAAAGGACATTTTAGCTCGATGTATATCTATGAATCACGGTAATGTGATATGACTTATGTAAATGCTACGTGTTGTCAAAAAGCGCTAAAACACTACCGGAGCTGAGGCGGCGGGTTGATGTTGTCTCCAAACCAACGAATACCTAGCGTGTCAGGTATTTGAGGGTGAGAGACGACATAAACTTTTGGGCCTCTCGCGGTGGTGGGGCGGCAGAGCTTCACTGACGTGCCTGGATTTGAATGTCTCCTGCGTTTGCGCCCAGTACAGGCAATCTATTATCGTAAAGAAAAATTCCCTTTGGTTAAGCATATATGAAAATATATTAATTCCGAAGTAGAGCGAATTGGATATTAAAGGACATTGTAGCTCGATGTATGTATGTGAATCACGGTAATGTGATATGACTTATGTAATGCTACGTGTTGTCAAAAAGTGCTACAACACTACCGGAGCCGAGGCAGGTTGAAGTTGTCTCCAAACCAACTAATACCTGGCGCGTGAGGTATTTGAGGGTGAGAGACGACATAAACTTTTGGGCCTCTCGTGGTGGTGGTGTGGCAGAGCTTCACTGACGGCCTGGATTTGAATGTCTCCTGCGTTCGCGCCCAGGTACAGGCAAATCTATTATCGTAAAGAAATATTCCCCTTCGGTTAAGCATATATATATATATATATATATATATATATATATATATATATATATATATATATATATATATATATATATATATATATATATATATATATATGATTGTCCATAAACACAAACTTTATCGTCTTTTACGTTAACTGAACGGGCTATTTTATCCAATCTAATATTACAATACAATTTTCGACTCAACTGAAAGCGATAACACACAGTTCCATATTGAGATTATCGAGATTAAGATCATATTAATTATTTATTTTTGGAGTTAAATCAAAGGAAATTCAGCCTAACATTTTGAGTCTATGATATCCCTCTGCTGAGTATTTTTCATTTACTATGAACATTTCACCTTATGTGTAATGATTCAACGGATAAAAAGATGAGTATGGCAACTCGCATTCAGTGGAACAGATGTTTAGGGTGTGTGATTATATAATATATATATATATATATATATATATATATATAGATATATATATATATTATATATATATATATATATATATATATATATATATATCGAGCTACAATGTCCTTCAATATCTAATTCGCTCTACCTCGGAATTAACATATGTTCATATATGCTTAACCGAAGGTGAATTTTTTCTCGATAATAGACTTGCCTGGACATGGGCGCGAACCCATGGAGCCTTTCAAAATTCAGGAACCGTCAGTGAAGCTTTTTACCTACTACACTCTCTCTTTCTACCCCTTTTCTTAACTGCGAACATGAGCCAAAGGTATTGTTCTTACATCAGTAGGTTGGGATATTTTTTGAACTTTTAATCTGTTGGCCGTTGATATTTCTAAAATGCTAAAAGGGCCTTCAAACTTAGGTGTTAGCTTGTAATTTAAACCCTTGCGAACATATACTTTTATATATATTTAGTCGCCTACTGTATATGATTTAGTTGGCTTAGCGATTTTATCATGATTTCTTTTCATAATGATTTGTGATTCTTCTAAAGTCTTACGAAGTATATTATATCAGCTTACACTTGCTTCCATAACATCCCGTAGGGATTTGATAAATGGGTTGTAGGCGTAAACACATGGAAAGGTGTCCTAGCTGGGGTACCGTACAATGCCTCGTGCGGCAACATTTGATTGATACATGATATGAATGGTTAAGAATACTTAGAACCGCTGGTATGGCAATATCCCAGTTGGGATCTATTCCCCCAAGTGTAACTAGTAGTACATTTAACACCTTCCTATTTACCCTTTCAACTAATCCATCACACTCTGGGTGATAAATCATGGTATTGATTTTCTTAATGCAAAGGAATTCACACAACAAGTTAAGGAAATGATTATTGAATTGTCCACCCGAGTTAGAGATTATCATGTTGGAATTCCATGTTTACAAATGTAGCACTCGTAACATTTCCTAGCACATTCAATTGTGGTTTTAGTTTTTAGTGCTATTAATTTTGTATATCGAGTCAAGGCATCTATTAACACTAAGAGGTGCTTATTTCCTCGGTCAGACTCATAAAACCCTGTTAATAAACCTAAGTGTACTCTTTCAAAGGGTTGCTTGGGCACGGGATAGGCCCCAAGCTGATAGGTGGCTTAGTGTGCCCTTTATTTTCATGACAAATGTGACAATTAGCTATGTGCTTTTTTTATATCTGTAAGCATCGTATGCCAATAAAATAGTGATTTGGCTTTCTGTGACATGAAAAAGAACCCTAAATGGCCATGTAATGGATTGGAATGCAACCAGTTTAAGACGTTTGGTATAAGCGAGATTGGAACCACTACCTGGTCGTTAGTCACTTGCGGGTTGCTGTGGGTTTTCCTTGTCATGGACCTACACAGAATATATCCTTAATTATATAATTCTGCTGCGTATACTTTCTTTAGGATTCTCGTTCAAAGCATCTATTATTTTCTTTAACTGCTGATCTTTTCTTTGTTCAGTCTGTACTAGTTCAGCGCTCAAACCCGGGTCTTCCTGTTCAGATAGAGTTTTAACAATAGGCACGGATGTTGAGATATCTATTAGTTCAGCTAATGGCCCCATACGAGATGGTGCGAGGTTGCGTGATAATGCGCCAGCAATGATATTTGCTTTCACAGGTAGATATCCTATCCTTGCGCCAAAATCCTGAATGATCATGTGCCATCGAGTTCTTTTGGGACTGTGACTAAAGCCTTTAAAGAAGTCGGTGAGGGGCTTATGGTCAGTAAGAAACCTTGACAGGATAGCCGTATATTATGAACTTAAAATGTACTAGTGAGTTAACAATAGCTAGCCCTTCCTTGTCTATTACTGCATATTTACTTTTAGAAGGTCTCAGTTTACGTGAATAAAAAGCTATAGGGAAGAACTGCTTGTCATATTGCTGAAGCAGTACCGTCCTACGCCTTGGTCTGAGGTGTCAGTTGCGATAAAGAATTCCTTACTGAAGTCAGGGAATTTTAAGATAGTGTGTTGAACTGCATAATTCCTCTTTCAAGGTATCGAATGCCTGTTGATGCTTTTCAGACCATATAAAATCTATGCCCTTATTCGTAAGATCGGTTAGAGGAGCGGCTATAATTGAGTAATTGCCATATAAAGCGTCGGTAATATCCACCCTACAGCCTAAAAATTGCTGTATCCCCTTGGCGTTAGTAGGTATTGGAAAGTTACAGATAGCCAACACCTTATCATGGACTACCTTAAGACCTTGACTAGACACCGTAAAACCTGAATAGACTAGTTCTGCTTTGAAAAACTCACACTTAGTTATCTTTCACTCTAGTTTACGTAAATGTTCTTCTAAGGTATTAGAAAAGATTACTAGGTCGTCCATATAGACATGTAGGTTATCCCCAAAAAAGTCTCCAAACACTATATTAATCATTCTGGTGAGTGTAATTGGGGCGCAATGTAAACCAAAAGGCATATGTAAAAATTCATAATGTCCCCTGGCTGTGCTGAAGGCGGTGTATGGGATACGATCTTTTTCTAAGGTATCTGGTGAAAGCCTTTAAGTAAGTCCAAACTGGAGATATATTTGTTCTGTCCTAACAAGGATAAAATCTTGTCAGTACATGGCACTGGGAATCATTTCCTTATTTAAGCGACAGAAATCTACGCAAATTCGCCAAGTTTGATCTTTTTTTCGGTACGACGATTTACAGGAAATTGTAAGTGTTGTTCGATTTCCTAATGACTCCTTCTTCTAACATTTTACCTACTTCATCATTGATCTCATTCTGGAATTTCATAGGGAGTCGGTACGAAGGTACGTAAATGACTTTATGCTTGTCTTTTAGCCGTATTTTGGTGTTCAATGACATCCGTTTTTTCCCAAAGATCCCTCTGTAGTGATAAAAAACATCATGATATTTAGTTAAAAGATTAAAAAATTTCTGCTGAATCTCCTCTTCTTGAAGTCTTTATTGATTTTACTTTTGATAGATTTGTAAGAGGGATTCATCCACAACTGATTGAACGTGATTAATTTCAGCAACGGTAAGAATGCGATGCTTTTAAACTTCCACATCCACGATGTGTTGATTTTTGTGGATCACTAGATTGGTATTCAAATGCTTACAGACTTCAATGTTAACTTGTTGCTGTGAATCAACAGTGTATAGTGCTTGTGTTATGGACAATCCATTAATTTCAGATCCCGGCAAAGTCTTCTTTACACGCACTAATATATTTGAAGGTACGTTCGGCTCGAGAGTTGCGTGCAAGCTGCTATTAACGGGTGTACGAGAGTTCTATTGGGTCGCTTGAACAATGTCATGATTCATGAGACAAGTGATTGGTTCCTCAATGTACGTTACTGTTTGATTGTTTGTCTCTTTTTTGTCCAAAACTGATTTTAAGGTGTTAGAAGATTTATAGAATTTTCCTTTGATATACACGCCGTGTTTGGCAGGAGCTAAGGTAATGTTTTGAATGCACATAGACGGGCATCCTATAATTACATCTGGATACATATCAATGTTTTGTACAAATATAAAGGTATCGGTAAGCGTGCACTTGCCCACCTTGTACTGAATTTGAGTTACTCCTACTACACTTAATTAATTATTTCCAATACCCGAAAGCCGTACTCCAGACTTCTCAATAGGGAAGTTCGAAAACAATAAGTGATGAGTCCGCAAATCCATGATATTATGTGGACTACCAGAATAACAAAACAACAGTGTGAAGGGTCGGTGCTCTAAATTTCACGGAATGCAATGTAGGACGTAATTCATCTTTACTGATAATAGCATGTATACGGTGAAAGTCTACGGGAACCTGCACTGGTTTTTTGGATTCGGTCGTGTGGTTCATAGGAAAATTCTGGGTCTCGCATAGATCTTGTAGATGATTAAATTGATATTTGATTCAAAAGATGTTGATAAGAACGACCCAACATCATTCTCTCCCCCGCTGGAGTTAATTACGTGGTATTTGGTTTGCTTTGTGCACTCAAAAAATTTGACTGACTGAGAGTTTGGGTTCGACGGCCTGGGTACAGAATTTCCTGAACCATGATTTGTTTGTTTCTGATTCTGAACGCGTTACTTTTTACCTGTTTCTTTTTATAGTAATGAGGATTCTTCTTCTTATTATCATTGGCAACATTTTGTGTGGTTTTAGCATTATGTTGCTGTTGGTTACGTGAGAAGCAACGATTGTAAGAATGACTGGAGCTGTTATGAATTGAACAATAACGCGTTCGGCAGTCTGCAATCATATGCCCTTCGTGCTTACAATTAAAACAAGTTACCCCTGCTGCGTTATTATTGACAATTTTACTTGCTGTGGTTTACTTTCATTCTTTGCAAAAACTTGAGTAAGAAAGGGGTACAGATCTGTGCACTTAGGCATATGTTTCTTAATTTGTTTATATATGTCTAGCTCCGTACTGTCGGGCGATAGTTTCTTGTCAAAGCAGCGTACCAAGGCTTCCGGCAACATAACTGTCAAGCAGGTTAAATATATGAACCTAATAAAATATTTCACAGCCATGTTCCTTCCCTTAACCCAAGTGGAAGTAAGCAAACTATCCTGATATCATTCAGACGGTCAGCAATTAGTACCACCCTCTCTACAACGTTAAGTTGAGTCATAGAGGCCAGATTAAGGATGTTCCTCAAAGCTAAAACTACATCCTAGGCTTCTCACCACCATATATGGCCCGTAATCTAATTTGAAATTCATCCCATGTATCCGCCTATTGGAAAGAGACTCCTCTCAGGTACGAACCTGCATCTCCTTTAGCAAAGTCAATGAAACTTTTAGCATCCTGTAATTCTAAGGATGGGTTAGTGATGCATTTTCGCTTTAAATGGACATCTACTGACGAGATCCATGATTCGACACTTTGAGGCAAGAACCCGTTGACCAGACTTGAAAGGAGCAATTGCAGTGCCGGGTTACTGGGTGCAGAGGTGGCCATCGTGACTTTTTTTTTTTTCTTATCACCTACGATTCCTAGCGATCCTATCTAAAATATATCTATATGAATACACTCGTCCACTGCGTAAACGCATATGCAATATGAAATAAGAAAAAATGTGTTACAGATAATAACAGAGTCCCCCAAAATGATAAGATTAAAAACAGATAATATGATAAGGATATTTCTGGAGAACTTCTGGAAGAAAAAAAAGCAACACAGATAAAAGGGCCTGCTGGGCGAGAATCCGCAGATGAAGATAGATTTCTGCAAGAAAGGAAGATTAAAAATAACGTGTAACTCACCCCCAGGAATAATGGACAATCGATCTTGTGTATGGAGAACACTCAAAGTTACACACCAGAATGAATAAAGAATTGTACTTAGCTTCGATATATAAGAGGAAGATCTTGCTATTTAGGTGACGTCACGGCCTTGGTTCCGATGTCGCTTTTTCGCAGTGACCTGAATTCTCAGTTTCACGTTCTGCTTGTTCGGAGTTTGTTTGTTGAATATTCGTTTCCCGTTGTTTTATTTATGGTGATCCGATGCTGCAGAAAAATCCGGTTTGTTTCTTGAAGTGCTGGAGACGATCAGTAATGACGATACACCCTCTCGAATGATTATTAATGAGAGACGTTTCTTACGTTGCCATAAGAGATTCGAAGTTGCTTGAAGATTCTCTCGCCTTCGTTGACTTGATGAGATGTTACTTTTGTAGTCTTCGGATGCTGTAGAATAGTCCGAGACCGGGCTGCCAGCAATGTTGTCTTCCGATGGCGTCTACCCCGTAAGCTACCACCAATGTTGTGCTAAGCCTTATATAACGAGGCCGCACTGTGAGGTTATTTAGACCTGCGATGTTAAACGCAAGTATCGTGTGGGGGTACTTCCCATCCTCGTCTGAGATTGCGATGATGATTTCTAAGTCAGTATCTTCTTGGGTATAAAGGTGGAGATGTTTGGAACTCATGATGATAACTTAACAACATTGTATTTGCGAAACTACATCTCTTGAGTAGAAGGCAAGAAGGTGGTTATGAGAACCTGATTCTAGGAGGGGAAGTAGAGCTCTGAGATACAAATGCATTTACTAAAGTATACGAGAGCTCACCTTAGCTCAGCATCTATAACATACAGACAGACGAACATGTGAGAGGAAAGTCACGTAGACGTCGTGGGTTATAGGTCAATAGGTTCTCAGGCGAATGCACTGTGACCTGTTTGACACAACAAACAATGGGTTTGATTATCACAGGCAAATGCAAACCAGGGCGCTGCTGATTCAATACATCAAAGCCTAGCTTGCGTCCTGTATATCAACCTTTATCACACTCCTTGCTATTTCAACAGTGACCCCATAGGTCATGAGCTTTTTTTATATATGGAATATAAAATAACTACTAAATGTTAACCCTTACATACACACACACACACACACACACACACACACACACACACACACACATATATATATATATATAATATATATAGATGATATGAGTGATATAATAGATATATTATATATATTATATATATAATGGTAAATAATATAGATATAGAATATTATATATATATATATATATATATAGATATACCCTATTATAATATATATTATATAGATTAGATATAATGAATCTATATATATATATATATATCAGTATAATATATATATAATATATAGTTAATATTTATATATTTATAAATATAATATATTATATATATATATTATAATTATACTATATAAAAGTTTTATATTCTAGATATATATATTTGATATATATATAGCTATCTATATAGATATATATATATATATTATATATATATATCTATATAGTATATATAGAACGCATAATATATCTAGATATATTATAATATATATATATATATATAGATATATATATATATATAGATTATAGAGAGATATATATATATATTATACATACAGAATATGTATACATACTAATATATATATACTATATCATTATATCATCGATTAAATAGTATATATAAATATATATTAATATATATATTATTATAATAAATATGTTATACAATATATATAATAATATATAATATGATTATTTATATATATATCTATAGTATTATATATATAATTATATATATATATATATATAGATATACAGTATAAGAAATGTATACATATATACATATCTATATATAAGTATACAATATATATAGATTTATAATTATATATATAATAGTATGAGATATATTATATAGTAGGATATAATATAACATATATATATACATATTATTATATATATATAGTTAATAAGATATATATATATTATTAAGTATATATATATAATAGAGATATAATAATATATATTATATATACTATATTTATTATATATATTATATTATTATATATATATATATATATATATATTATATATATATTATATAATATTATTATATATATATATATATGTATATATAATATATATATATAATAATATATATGTATAGCATTATAAAATATTATAGATTATATAGATATATAGATATATATAGATATATATAGATATAATATAATATATATATAATTTTATACATAAAATATAATACAAAGGCACAGTAATATGCAGGGCTGATTTATTAATATCATTTTAATATGCTTACTACACCGTCTTCATGAGGATATTAGGTTTCACACGACGACAGCTGCCTCTCTGGAATTCTATAAATCAAAAAAGGAAATGGAAACGACTTTAGACTCCGCACTCGACCGGTTAATTAATTATAAATGATTACGTTTGGGTCCCGCGTTGAGTCTGAACATAAATAAGTATGATTACATGCAATTAATGAAATTAGTTTCCTTCTTTCTTTAGACTGCTTTTAGTAGAAAATAATTATATCTAATGAAGATTGGTATCCTAAATAATTCCTACTTATTACTGTAATAAAGAAAAAATATATTAATGCAGTGTCCTTTTCTGCGTATTTACTTTCATTGCGGGTACCCACTAAATTATGATGCAATTTTTCGATGATTATTATTCGAACGCCTTCACATATAACACAAGTTTGATTTATTGCAGGATAAATACACACACACACACACGTATATATTATATATATACTATATATATATATATATATATATATATATATATATATATATATGTATATATATATATATATATATATATATACGTGTGTGTGTGTGTGTATTTATCCTGCAATAAATCAAACTTGTGTTATATGTGAAGGCGTTCGAATAATAATCATCGAAAAATTGCATCATAATTTAGTGGGTACCCGCAATGAAAGTAAATACGCAGAAAGGACACTCCGCATTAATATATTTTTTCTTTATTACAGTAATAAGTAGGAATTATTTAGGATACCAATCTTTATTAGATATAATTATTGATTGTAGTCAATGTAATCCTTCTTCCCCTAAGTCCCGAAAGACGTTGGTATAATTCCTGGTCAACTTATGGGGAATTCTCATATAATTATTTTCGACATCGATGGATTATTTTTTTGTGCTTTAGTGTTTGTATTTGAAAGTATAGACATTTCACTTCGTAAAATTGATTAACTTTCATACATCTTGCGGGTTACAAACGTAAAGCAGAACCTGAAAACAACATCTTAGTCACATACATACATACATACATACATATATATAATATATATATATATATATATATATATATATATATATATGTATGTATGTATGTATGTATATAAAGTGAATACCAACTGTTTATTTAGGCATCGTCTGGCCACAAATGAGATACAGTTGGAAAAAAAGTTTATTTAATAAGCAAACATAAAGATGAAGAATACCAGAAGGTTAATTGCAAAAGGGGTAAAATTCAAAAAAATAATCCAGAATAATCCGGGATCACCAGTCACAAACTAAAACCATAGATTTAACCATAATAGATGACGGAATATTCTGGATTATCTCTTTGATTTTTTTTCCTTTTGACAATAACCATCTGGCATTCTTGATCTTTTTGTTCACTTTGTAACCTACTTCCCAACTGTATTTTATTTGTGCTCCGACGATGCCTGAATAAACGGGAGAAATAACTTGCTACTGACCTCCTGCCAGTAATATTCTTGTGGTAATCGCTTATATATCAAAATCACGTATATATATATATATATATATATATATATATATATATATATATATATATACATATATATATATATATATATATATATATATATATATATATATATATATATATGTATGTGTGTGTGTGTGTGTGTGTGTGTGTATGGATGCATGATGTATTGTTCATACATACATATGTATCCCCCATGAAAACACAGTGACAGTTTTGTAACATCTTGATGCTTTCAATTATTAAGTCCCAGACAAGCCATAATATACAAAATTCAACTTCGAACCTATGAATTTTGAGGCAGGTGATCAGGTAACAATGTCTTTAACCATTCAGCCATCAAAATGGATAAAGGCTGATTTTGATTCCACTATGCATACTCCACTTGTATCAAATATCACACTTAGAATCATTTTCACATCACATTTAATTATTTCAAATGCTAGGCCACATCCGAACGCATTAATATAAAATTCACAATAACTTACAAATAACTTGAGCTTCAGCGAAAATAAGTAAGATAGTCTTTGAATTATTACCAGAAAACGAACCTATAGGTTGGATGAGATGATTTTGGCTCTGGCTGTGACTATAGATGTTGTTTACAGGTTCTGCTTTACGTTTGTAACCCGCAAGATGTATTAAAGTTAATCAATTTTACGAAGTGAAATGTCTATACTTTCAAATACAAACACTAAAGCACAAAAAAAATAATCCATCGATGTCGAAGATAATTATATGAAAATTCCCCTAAGTTGACCAGGAATTATACCAACGTCTTTCGGGACTTGAGGGGAAGAAGGATTACATTGACTACAAATCATGAAGCTGTATAAATATATAAGAGTAATTCCCTTTGTGTTCAAGTTAGTCCGAAGGTAAAGGGAATTCTACATTGATCCGTTCTTTGTGAATTAAAATTTGAAAATATAATAAATGCATGTGTAATATCGACGAGCACACACACACACACACACACACACATATATATATATATATATATATATATATATATATATATATATATATATATATATATATATATATATATATATATATATATATATACACACACACACACACACATATATATATATATATATATTTATATATATATATATATATATATATATATATATATATATATATTCATTGAATAGAATGGCTTTCTCATTGTTAACCAGCTTTTTTGAAAATTTGATTCATATTTTCTAATTATTTTCTTTACTTCATTGTTCAGGTTACTAATGGACACATAATGGGGTTCTTCCATTTACTCCAGTATTTTTACACGCGACAGCTGTTTCGTCAACCTATACGTATTGACGTTTTCAAGCGTACTGATACAAATATGAGCCTACATGCGTTTTGTGACGTCATGAGGACGGAAAGGTAGTACAATTGCCAGATACCTAGTTTTAAGTATTTACAAAAGACTATAGTGAAACATAAAATAAGACAAATAAATAAATAGTTAACAACAGAAATTAAATAAAAAAGTTGAAAGTAAGTTATTATATACACATTATACTAAATATATATTAATTACATATATGTTTAATTCACTGAAAGTCAGTGTGCGCTCCTGTCCCGCGTGTGGTGGGGGCTTTGTTCCACGCGGTTGAAGGACTGCCTCCTACACGAGGGCAAGGATCGGTCTGCCTCACGTTGGATGTTAAGGCTGGGACGTTGCATTGGGATGCTTACTGCTTCTGATATCAATAAACGATTGTAGTTGCCTTCCTTGTGTATTATTTTGGTGTTTGTGAGAAGTTCTTGTAATGATGGTTTTTTATTGTGGGTATCCACAAAGTGCTGATGAATGGCTCCTTGGTTTCTGTGGGCCTGCATGCGACGTTTGAGTGTGGTGGTTGTGTGTCCGATATAGCATTTTTTGGGGGACTGACATTGCTCGTCAGCACAGACAAACTTGTATACTATATCAGATTTAACCTCTTTCTCCGTCGATGGGGACATACTATTTTTCATTACCAAAGAGGCCGTAAGGTTTGGTTTGCAGTAAATCCTTGCTGTTATTTTGTTATATGGCGCTAGGGGGTGGTCCTCTTGACAGTATACCAAGGATGGCTTTCCTTTCATCTTCGTGGTGTTTGTTGTATGGTATCTGATGGTATATCACTATTTCTTTGTCTTTGTCTTGTGTGTTGTTCCTCGGGGTCGGATTATGGAAAGCCTCTAATCTCTTTTTGACAACTTGCTGGATCATGTCATCTGGATATCCGTATTTGTGAGCAGCTGTGAACTCTGTTGATCTCTTCGTTAGTCGCTTTCCAAACGTGGAACAGTGTGTTATGGCGCGTTTTATGTATGCATTTACCACAGATCGTTTATATGCATCAGGGCATTCTCCTCTAGCATTTAAGCATCTTCCAGCGTCTGTCTTTTAGTGTATACGGTGGTATTGTATTTGTTGTTCTTTTGGGTCACAAGTACGTCCAAGAAAGGGAGCATCTTCTCATCACTTCTTCTACCGTAAAATTTAATGTAGAATTTGCTTGGAGTTTATTTACTAATTCTTCTATGTCATTGTCGCCTTTTGTTGTGATAAAGATATCATCAATATATCTCCCATAGATTCTGGGTTTTGGGTGTTCTTCAAATGTTACCTCTTCTGTGTGTGCCATGTATGCGTTGCGAAAAGAACCCGAGGGGGGAACCCATTGCCACGCCGTCCTTTTGTCGATATATTTCGCCCCTATGTGAGAGGAATGGGGCTACTAAAGTTATCTCATTATCTTTTCTCGTATTCTAAATATTTCTTTTCTATATATACATCTCTCTTTCCCTTCAAGGGGTTTTGTATATAATTGTAGTTTTTATTTACCCACTTGTATTGCTTTTTTAGCTTTCCACCGTCATTATTATCATCATATTTGATAATTACACCATTGTGCGTGATCCTTATCGGTCATCGCCACAGTGTTGGGTAAATTTCTTCAGACAGCTTTAATTAGCTGTATATAATTACCTCCGTTTTGCATAGATATTTATAACGGCGAAGGTTTAATTGTATAGGAAACTGTATTTAAATCCTTCACATTTATCAGTGTTATATTTTTGCTTAAAATAACTAATGAAAGAGATTGAATGTGTTTGCAGGATGGGAGAGTGGAACTAACCGAGTGTAAGAGTGAGGTATCTGCTGGGACTACATATGTGCAGTTTGGGAAAAAGGATGAAATGGGTGAAGAGACTGGTGAAGCAAATTTCTGTTTCGAAGGTGAAGTTTGGAAGTTGAATGATTCAAATGAAAGAAATGCTGCTGAAAACAATTGCTTGTGTAGTATATTTATAGCCGTCTTAGAAAAATACTGAAGCCTGATCATTAAGTACCTAACAAAATGTTCATATTAAGTAGGATTATCATAGCGACGGGTTCACGTCGTCAAATTGCTCGACGTTTTGTTTATCGTTGACAAAGAAGTATATAGTGTTTTTTTCTATTTCATTTTTTTTCTATTCCAACGGAACTACCAAAGGAATAGACGGCAAAAGAAAGGTGAGTTTGCTGCACGTACTACAGAAAATCAAAAGTACAATTTTTGCTTGAAGTATTTCCACTACTTTTTCAACTGATTCACACTGAAGTCCTCTTGTGCGATGGCTACTTTAAAATCATCCTTCAGCCTCAAACATTTCTCAAGAAAAAAAATGATCTCCACATCACATTTTTCCTAATTTCGAGAGAATGTCAAGTCAGTCATATCGTTCATACGTTCCCATAATTTCTTCATTAGATAGAAAACAACCTTTCTTCACGTGAAACAAGGAGATTGATTGAATCGCTTTTTCATTCGCAAGTGCATGAAACTCATCTCTCATCAGTAAAGGATATTTATGAAAACAATCTTTCATGTGATGCTTGTCATTATTCCCCTGCGTGAGTTGAGATTAAATTCGTCCTCCGTGTTGAAAGCACTCTCTTTGAGTTGATTATAAAACAATTATGCGATAAAAGTTTATGGATACAAATTCTTACTGATTATTCCTGATATTTTTCAAGATGTTCTCTTTTCGTAATCTTGTGAAGGTTGCTAATGACTCGTGAAGAAAACGGGGAAAATAATCTTATTCCGAAAAAAAAAATAATAATAATATAGTATATTAACGAGATGGGTATCAAGTATGTATTCCAAACAACAAACTGAAGAATTAAAAGTAGTTTGACCGATTATTCATAGTAAAAACAAGATTCACCAATGGATGACATCCTTATCTCTTAACATTTCTTAGCAAGAATAGATCATTTTTACTGATATTCTATGGTACAATGCAAATTAGTATCACCTCGGTTTGTGCGTCCGCGCAGCGCGTGTGTGCATAGTGCAACTTACTTAACGACAAATCTGGTATTCGAATAAATCGTGATTCTGAACGCCAGGAAAATATACAGAATTTCTTCGATGACCGAGATGATATTATCACCAACCCAGTGATTGCAGGAATGCATTGCATGATGTTCAGGTATAATAATTAGGTTTAACAAAGTGGCAGATGAAGTTTCAGCCTCTATTATATTATTATTATCTATAATATAATTGATTTCGTAAAAGAAAGCCACCGAGATGGCTATATGACTGTCCGTCCGCGCTTCTCTGTCCGCCCACAGATCTTACAAAACTACTGAGGCTAAAGGGACTGAAAATTGGGATGTTGATCATCCACCCTCCAACCATCAAACATGCCAAATTGTAGCCGTCTAGCCTTAGTAGTTTATATTTTATTAAGGTTAAAGTTAGCCATGATCGTGCGTCTGGTCATGCTACAGAACAGGCCACCACCAGGATGTGACTGAACGATTCATCCCCCGGCCCCGGCTCATACAGCATCATACACTGTACAGAAAACGTGATTGCCCGAATTTTCATTTATTTATTTAGTTTGATTTTCATTTTCTGGATTCCCCATACATCTAGTTCCAAGGGTCTGTCCGTAAACGGAAGTAAAATATTTGTAGGACCCACTAAAACAGGTCGGCCAGATAATTACGTCACACGGGCTCGTCGCTGGCAGGACCCACTACCTGGGTGCTGGCTGAGCGATGCAACAGAACATTCAACCATCTTCATCGTCTTTGCATTTGTATTAATTTTATTTTAATGGTAGTCAACCAGTTACCACATTATTGAACACCGTCGGTTATTTTGTAAAAAAATAAAGCCTCATATGTCAAAGGAGTAAGTTAAGTTTTTTATCGATAGATGAGCGTAAGAACTTGATGTAATTGACATCTTTCTTTATATTGTTTCAAACAGCTATGCACAGACCTCATGCTACATGACTGCATAGGATTGGTTTCAAAATTTCAAAACTTTAAACAGGCATACTAACCAACATGGCTTCCCATATTTTAGTCTGTTATTTTAATGCAAAAAACATGATTAGTACATACAATTAGGCCATAATATGTTGCATAAGAATGAAATCTGTCATAATTTCGAAACTACAAGAAAATGTCACGTGTAGCCAAATTTCAGAAAAAACACTTACGAAACATTTTCAATACTTTCATACGCACATCACTGAAGCATTTGACCAAAATGAACTGGTCATCAAACCTCAGCTCAAATGTCAAATAAAAAAAACGAAAAAAAATTTCATAGCATTAATATTGCTTCTAAAGCAACCATTAAATTTGAAGTAGTCCTATTTAAGTGCTTTCACATCTCAACGCTGTAAAAAAAAAAAAAATTATATTTATATTATATATATATATATATATATATATATATATATATATATATATATATATATGTATGTATGATATGATATATATATATATATATATATATATATATATATATATATATATATATATATATATATATATAAATATAGTATATAGATTATATATATATATGATATAATATATATATATATATATTGATATATATATATTATATATATATATATATATTATATATATATATATATATATATATATATATATATATAGATATATATATATATATATATATATATATATATATATATATGGCTTTTCGGCCTATTTATTGCATAGCTGTGGGAAGGTTATGACCTTGAGGTATGTACTGGTTTAGTCTGGGATTAACATCTTAAAAGGGCGTTGTTTTGTATACAAAGAACATAAGGACATATGTACTGTGACAATAAAAGTGAAAGTTTAGACAGTTGTTAAATAAATATTCAAAATACAATGCTATGTGCTAGTGTTTCCTTAAGTGTATGTCTAAAATTTAATATGTTACATGTTGGTTTTAGAAAAAACAATACAAAATTACATACAGGAATGAAAATGAATATAAAAATCTAAATACAGGAATAAAATATATATATATATATATATATATATATAGCATGCATAAAGGTACAAATTCTTTTTCATTGCTGGCCATTTGAACGATAATCAGATAGAATGAACAAACAAAGGTACAGTAAAATGGTCATTTTGACTAAAATTGAAGCGAATGTGTTCCTATTAAAAAGAAGGCCAGATAACAAAATATCCGGCGAATCAGCTTCAATGGTCCAGGCTTCATGTAAACAATATTAGGGGTTATTTTTTTCGGTTTATGGACGTAGATATTACTTTGGTATAATGATGAAGTTGTATTCGTATACATATATTGAAACTGTACATTGAATAAAACTTTTGAACAGTTTTCGAGCATGGGTCAATGTGTAGTTTGTGCTATACTCATGAGGTTTATCATAAATACTGAAAGCTCACCGTTCATTTGTTTAATCTGAATGGACTGTTTGATCCAATCTCGTCTTCAGCGTGTTTGTGTTGGTAAATTATGAACACAGATCGATGAGTCTATGATTTTTATCAGAAGGGGTGAGATTTATTTGTCTATACAAGCTTGATGTCATGTGCTACCCAGCGCTGGAATCCGGTGCTGCCCGTCATATCTCC
Source organism: Macrobrachium nipponense (assembly GCF_015104395.2). Lineage (NCBI taxonomy): Eukaryota > Metazoa > Arthropoda > Malacostraca > Decapoda > Palaemonidae > Macrobrachium > Macrobrachium nipponense. The sequence goes on along the minus strand of NC_087209.1, from coordinate 89,219,032 downwards.
CTTAACCTCCTGATCCTCGACCTACCCCAACCCCATCTGGGGTGGCCAAACAGGCTTGCCGGAGGAAGGTGGATGTGTCATGTCTCCTTTACCCTCCCGATCACCTAATTATCCCGCCTCCACCCAGGGTGGACAAACAAGAAAGATCCACTCGTCTTTTATTATTATAGATATCCATGTACATGTGCCACATCTTCCCCCGTCAGTGGACAGATGAAATAAAACCGACTGCAGCGGTAGAGCTCTCGTCACCAAAGTCGGAGAGCTGCACC
>NC_087209.1:89186260-89213760 GCF_015104395.2 Macrobrachium nipponense | reverse complement strand
GCAAGAGAGACATGAGAATATGAAACGATAAACCTACCTAAAAATGCCAGTAGTCCGTGAAATATTTCTTGGAGGTAATTTGGGGGTAAAACGCAGGTGGATTTAGAATAATGGACTTGATGCAAATTGCTCGACGATTTATCAGCAGGGAAGATGGTGACACGGCTCCACCTGGAAGGTTTAATCATCGCGTGATATTACTAATCTCCCTAATGGACTTGACTATTGCATACAGAACATTCCCGGTTTTCTGTTCTGTCACAAAACGGAACCAAAAGATAACGTTTTTGCAGCTTAAAGCGAATAGGATGGGATCTTTTTTTTTTCTTTTTTTTTATTACAGGTGAGAGAGAGAGAGGTTTATATCGATCGAACAAGAACAAAGGCATTCAATATAACAGGATAGATAGATGAGCAGAGAAATAGGCAATCTACTGAGGAAGCGTAAAACAGGAATTTCCAGATAATAAAAAGACTTGCGATAAGCTTCAATCTTTACTGAGATTTGATTGTTAATAGCTAGTAATTGGAAATAACGTTTTATTATTATTATTATCTTATTATTCATTATACATTATTATTATTATTATTATTATTATTATGAAACGTCCCTTTTCTCTGTTATCGTCTTTATCTTTTTACGTAAATTAATATTTCCGAAACTCGCCGTTAGCAATTTCCTTCGCCTATATTAACAATATTTAGGAAGTCATATCATTCCTTAATTGCTTTCCTGAAAATATTCCTTCGGCATCTCCTCTCTACAAAAGTCCTAAAATCCATTTATCAAACTCACAATTCAGCAAAAGTCTCGGAGATCTTCTTCTTTAGCCTGTTAATTAATTTGGAGCTGTCGACACAAAAGCAGTAAGATTTATCTTCTCTCATTTTGGCTCTCCGGTTAACGACGGCCGATTACTATTATTATGCTGATACAAATCAGTTGCAAGCTCTATATATATATTACAATGTTACCATTGTAAATTGTAAGTTCTTACGAACACCTAACCAAATATAAGCAACTATTTTTAGCACTGAATTTACGCTCACATCTTGTAAAAAATTTGACATTACTATGAAACGAATTTTTGTATCATTTTCGCTGGATGAAAATTAATATGAACCCAACCCCTGATAAAGCATTCAAGGATTTCGCCAGAGAAACCGGGAAACCGAGGCAGGGCAGAATCTAAATGAAACAAATGGGCGCAATTCGTTTATGTTATTTCCTGAGGCTTCCATTGGTATCCGGGTGAGACATCGACTGAGGAATAAAACTGGGCAGGTTTCCTGGAATTCGATTCCAGCAAAGAACAAGTAGAACTTCCAATGTTTTGTTTTGCGGTCCCTCCAGACCAAGTTAAAATAGAAACTGTTTTTTTATGTATTTAAAGTTTACTGCAGCTTAATGGTTATTACTGAATAGTAATCTTCTTACACACTACATATATATATCTTGTTTGGAAAAACTATAGTACAGGGCACTCCCCTGGATGCAAGGTCAAGACTGTAGCTTTTTGGAAGGCAACCAATCTAATGCTAATTAGCTAAGTTGATCTGCTTCGTGTGGATATGAAGCACCTGATGTGGAGGTGTTCCGCACGGGGTTGCCCTTTAATTTAGTATTGTATCAAAGGAATTGCAGATCGTATCTCTCCATGTGCTTCACCCGTGAAAATGGTGGGTTCAAAATAAGAATTCAGTTGTGGTATTTGAAATACTTTTATAAAAGATTTTATTATTCCCTGTCAGAATGATTGACATCCGTCATCCAATATTTTTCACCATGCGTTTCGCAAATAAATTTTCAATATGTAAATAATAATTTGAACGATAATTTCTGCCATATTTTCAAAATTAATCTCATGGTATATAGTGCATCTGGTATCGTTTTAGTCAGTTATCTTTGTATGTGTTTTGCCTACGAGCCAATAACGTAAGATGCAAAAGTATCCATCTGCAACCACTAATAAAATAATTAATATTACACCCGCCAATAAAAACGATAAGAATTTTTCCGTTTTCCCTGGTGTTGAAATCATCAAATGAACTGGGTGGGTCTACAGACAAATAACAAAGGTGCCAAAGTTTGCCACGGCCCGGGGGTGGCCTGTCTTATATAGCGTTGCCATATACACGATTATAACTAATTTTAACCCTAACTACAATAAAAAAAAACTACTGAGGTTAGAGGGCTGCAATTTAGTATGTTTGATGATTGGAGAGTGGATGATCAACATACCAATTGGCAGCCCTCTGGCCTCAGTACTTTTTAAGATCTGAGGAGCGGACAGAAAAATTACGGACGGACAGACAAGCCCGTCACATTAGTTTCCTTTACAGAAAACTAAAATGTACGGTAATTTGTTGTTGTTGATTGATAGAAACTTTGTTATGCCATTTAAAGCGACAAAAATCAAAGGATGTGTACAGGAATGGGAATGACAAAGATTCTTTGGACATAATGAACACTTCTTTGAAATTAACATGTTGGTCAAAGTATCGTAATCTTCTATCCTAGACAGTGTGTGATAAAGGATCTATCACGAGTAGCACAATTAGAGAAACCGCTGTTTCTGTTTAGTAACCGCAATAGACAGGGGAAACAGCTCTTAGGAGAAAAAATACGAAAACGATGTTTCATTCAGCACATGGCCATCAGTTTATCTGGAAACTGCGGCTCATATTGTAAGTAGAATTTTACGTATGTATGTGTATATAGATATGTGTGCGCGTGTGTGTTTGTTTGTGTGTGTGAGTGTGTGTACAAACACACATATGTATATATAATATAAATATACACACAAATATATATATATATATATATATATATATATATATATATATATATATATATATATATATATATATATATATATACATGAACATAATGTGAGGGAAACTATTCGTGGATGCTTCGTAATGTCAGGTTTTAGGGAAAAAATTATTTTTTAAGACATAAAATCTGAAACTTCTTTATCTGCTTTAACGCAAGTTAATGCAATCATTACAGTTTCGACAGAATTCGTAAAATCTTATTGTACTCAGTAATTGCACTTGTAATGCAAAAAAATTAATAATTTGCCTTATTACGAATTTCAATAGTGAATTTCAAAATCCGTTTTGTCGCAACGTTGAGCGGCTGGAAATTAATATCTCCACTTTTTCCGTGTCAGATCGGATGACAAAGTTAATATATGTTATCATTCTAGTGTTATAATTTAATCAGCCCGTACGCGTACTGCAACAAGTGCGTGTGAGGTGACGATTAAGTTGGTGGAAAGTTAACATGAACAAATGAATCGTATAAGATTTATTACCTCGAAAATCCTAAGTAAAAATAGCCTACCTATCAACTGCTCGATTTATTTCCATAATCTTCTCTTGGTGCAGACAAAACTTAAGGATGAAATAAAGATTGTCGCTTTATAATCAGCTTGAATACGAATGAGGTGAATTCTTTCAAAGCTACACACAAGAAATCACAGGCGAAGAAACTCGTGGACAACGGAACAATTGCCTCACTACAGAAAGGAAGCAGACCGATAAATCTTCCGAAAACGTTTTTCAAGAACTCAGTTTTGTTATCCGGTTTAAAATGAATATATTTTGAGTGATAACCTTGATAACTCGTAGAACACGGAAATATTCCGAGACAAAAACAAAGAAACGGGAATACACAAATCTGTTGCAATTATCACTTATGTTAACCGAAACTACAGCAAGCTTGTCAGAGACTATGGTGCATCATCAGAATCACATTGAAGTGTCACGTGCACTGCAGCAGATAAGTAGAAAATTCTTCATCTTTTGAGAGAAGCAAGAAATTTGGCACAAGTGCTAACTTTAATCCTCTCTTTTGAAAAATCTGTGTCCACACGCAAAATTTCAGTATGGCCGCCACTTTTCAAGATGGCCGCTAGTTGTTTCGATTTCGGACACTTTGAGTAAATCATTGTTGAAACAAATACACCAATCATTATTTGGGTAATGTCTTCCTGTGTAGAAGAGTTATAAGATGTCACCATATCTCCTACTATATTATTTCCCATGGGGATAAAGATGGCATACAAAATGGCTGCCATGAAACATTTTGCTTGATAACTCTACAACTAAAAAAGATTGAGACATCAAATTTTTATATATGGCTACACTTATGAGGCCAGAGAATCTGTTTCTAGCATTTCTATTGGGATATTATCATTGGAGTATGATAAAAAATCCATCTTATCTATGTTCGAGCACTGTCACAATGTCATTTTTTTTAAGCCTGAAATGAATGCAAGATTTTAAAGATGCATGATGTCACCTTTTATTATGATGAAATTCTCATTCAGATGTATCTGAAGCAGCATCATTTGCAACATTGCAGTTACCACTCACATTTGTAGATACACAAAGCTGTGCATGTAAGCCCAAGCCTGTAGCACCTGTCATGGCAACCAGACTTGCAGCCACATTTTGTAAGCTGTTCATAACTCTTTGCAATGGGGGAGCTGGCTGTCCAGAAGACTTTCCAGTCTTCACCAATCTTTTCCCAGCCCAGTCAGCTGGACTCTGTGCCTCTGGCTGGCACAGAATTGCCAGACCCCATACACAACCTGCCTGATTGCTGAACCTTTGGTGTGTTGAAGCAGAGCTGCTCTGGTTAGAGGGATGGCTTCATATGGTCTCTTCTTTCTAGCAAACAAGTCAAGTCTTGCCTCATCCACATTATCAACAGTGCTTGTTTGACCTGTCATACATGAGGACCACAAACTTTTCCAGAAATTTCAAATCACCACTTTTGATTGTTGGTGGGTACTTGCTGAGTTTGGAAAAAAACTGTAGTGGCCTCTGGAAACATGTCCCATGTCTGCTTTATTTTTAAAGGCTGATTCTGCATCACAACCTTTAAATGCATGGAAGAACGGCAAGCCTTTAGCCTTCTCTTGACCAACATTGTTGTACAGGTAATGAATGCCAATCCACCGAAGGCTCTGTCCTTGGGCAAATGCAAGACAGCTGCTGCAGACCCATGCTTTGCAGTTGTGAACAAACTCAGGCCAAGGACAAGGACATCTGTGTCATTGGCTTTGACCATGATCGACTTGCTACCTTGTCCTGCAGCATATCTGTCACAGAGAAAGATGTGGCTGTCTGCCTCCTCATGAGAACATTTGCCCAGATCAAGTAGACTCACTTTGTGTGTGTAAGTGCTTGGGTTTCCTTGGTCACAGTAACCAAGTTTAGTGCAGACATCTAAACAAATCTTGTCTGCCAGGATATGAAACAGCTCTGACTTGTTGTCATTGTGCTTCAAACAGTTTTGCCAGTTTGAAAAAATGGTGTTATTTTTTGTCACCTTGCATTTCCCCCTATTTATTACCTTCAGGACCTTGTGTCTGCTTTCAGACTTGATGAACTATACACATCAAAGATGATATGTGTTCAGTTGTACACATTATCAGAGGTACTAATTCTTGGCAGAAAGTCAAGGCTGCATATTCTGCAAAAGTCTTAGATCTTTTAGGTGGCAGTGCATGGACTAAAGCTGAAACATCAATGATGATGTCAACTGCCTCTGTCTTTTGGTACACAAGTGAGATGTGTTTCTCAAGTACAGAGGTTAGTTGGGACTTCTGACAGTTGCAAATCTTTCCATCCTCACTTAAAGATGCAGGGAACAACTTATTCTCGTGCTTTAAGAATTTGTGCAGGACGCATTCCTGTTTTGACAGGATATGAATAGCTTGGAGAATAGCTGATATTCTTATTTCAGCTGTTTCTGCTTTGATGGTTCTGTAACAGACTTATTTTGAGAGAAAGAAGACAAGCCTGTTCTTCCATGATGGAAATAAAATGAAGCTAACTTATGTAGAAAATCAAGATAAAGCATTTATTCTAATAAAATAAGCAATAACCTCTGCAACTACACTAATCTTCCCTTTACCCCTTAGGTCCTCATTCTGACAACCGACAGAAACAATATGGCAATAGGCCCCATACCCGAGTAGGACGCTGATGATGGTCGTTAACTGCTGGCCTTCTTCAGCAAAGCTAACAGCAGAGGAACAGAAATTTCATCGTTTGACAGGGAGCGCCTCACAGTCAACAAAGCAGTCTGCCACTTTCACCACATGCTCTAGGGACAACACATGAACAGAAAGGTGTGTGTCCCTGGCGATCTACAGAATGTAAAATATGCGTTCATATGGGTAGATGCACGCAGACCGCCTCCCTCAACCTAGCCTACTCAGGACCATACTGCATCCTTCAGAGACGATCCAAGGCTTACCAGATGACAGTATATGGAAGAACGACGTGGGTTTCCATTGCTTGCTTGAAACCTGCCTACATACCAGATACCGACCTAAGCAGTAGACCGCTCCTTGGCGGGGAGGAGGGGTGGGATACTGTAGTGACCACGTGTGCAGTCCTACACACCCCTACAACCAAAATATCCTTTATCCTGCAATGACTAACCCAAGAGAAACCATGCGGTCAAGAGAAACATAACTTCTCTCACATGTCTTGTGTACATATATCCCAATGCTATTACTGTCATGATCTATGTATTATTGCCATTGTATGTATTATTATGCCGGATTTGCAGCCTTATGTGTATGACCTTCACTTTAGTGTTCTGTATCCATTTGTATGTATGATTCTGTCTGTGAACAAACACTGATCCTTGAATTTAACCCATTTCTCCACCTGTCAGAGATCTGGAGCTACATTGCGGCGCACACAAGCTCTTGACCTGTATGAAACTTTTGTAAATTAATTAACAAGCTGTAAACTCCGTATCTTCCTCGACTTCTCCTCACAAGCTAGGTCTAACTTTAATGTAGCGAGGAGACAAAAATATAACTTGGATATAAATATTTCAAACAAACTATGAATATCATTTCTCGTTACTTTCACTTCCCAATCAAATGCTTCTCAAAGCACTGGAATCTCCGAAATGATGGATCATATTATGTAAATATCACTTTGGTTTCCAACGTTGTAAGAAAAAGGTAAAACGTTAAGAGAAACAGTGCAATTCATCGACTTTCGCACTTAAGAAAACTGAATGGCAAAACCGCAAAAACTGAAACACCAAAACCCAATTCCGAGTTCTCTAGAGTTTAACTGAAAATTTAAACTGTTGCTGTTGTTAATTTTCATTCACATTTAGACGATAGTAAACATAGTAGTAGTACTAGTGTTCGCCCTACAAACATTTCCATTATCAATTATTAACATATCAGTTAAAGTTTTTATACTGTTATGTATTAGGCCGTAGCCATTGTAACAGCATTGTACGTCAGTATGTTTTCCTATTCAACATCAATTTTATCATTTTAGTCATCTCAGTTAATGATTCTTTCGGTATCAGTTGAGGTAGATTGCAATAACGCATCTTGAGTAAAAAGACGCTCATTAGAAGTGTAGAATAGAAAACAATATAGATTTACGCAAAGACCAAGCGCTATGACCTATGAGGTCATTTGGCGTTGAAACGGATATTGACAGTAAGAAGGTTTGAAAGGTGTAAATTTGAAAGGTGTAACAGCAGGAAAACCTGACAGTTATACTATGGAACAATTGTTAGGAGAGGTGGAAAGTCAGATGGAAACAAGATAATAGGAACGGAGATACAATAAAATGAATGAGAGAGGTTGCAGTTAGGGGCCGTGAGGAGAATCTAACGGATAAAACTAATTGAATATCGAACTTAGGCCAAAGGCCAAGCACTAGGACCTATGAGGCTATTCAGCACTGAAATGGAAAATGGCAGTAAAAGGGTTGATAGGTGTTAACAGGAGGAAAACCTCGCAGTTATACTATGAAGTAATTGTTAGGAGAGGGTGGAAAGTAAAATGGAAGAAAGAGAATACCAAAGGAGGTACAGTAAATGGGATGAAAGGGGTTGCAGCTAGGAACAAATGCACGCTGCAAAGAAACTTAAGTAATGCCTATAGTGAACCGCATGAGGTGCACTGACGGCGCTACCCACCTCGTGGGAACATCTAAAACTACGGGATTAGAATGGATGCGGTGCAGATATTTTCGAAAAGAGGTCCCACAACAGCCGCGTTTTAAGAGGAAAAACTGGGCTATTATGATACTTGATGTATTAGTCCCTATGTTAAGAGGCGGCACCTGCCAGGAGGAGAAAAGAAAATAGTAACTAATTACATGTGACCCAGGAAATATAAATAACAGATTCCATGAGTGTCTGATTTCGCGTTAAGGGCAAAAGTGGTAGAATCAATGAAACGGTTTCTAGTTTAAGATGAATACTAAAAACGAGAGTGGATAATTATAATAAGCTAGTGGCGATTCTTTTGCCATGAGGGTTAGATTTATCAAAACAAATAGTTTCCCATCTCCACTAAAACAAACTTTTTTTTCTTTTATTATAAAATAAACTACAATATAATCAGATTTTAAACATATTTTAGACATATATATTTATATTTAGTCAGATCATCAAACTTACATTTCTAATTGATTCCAACCAAAGTCTAAACTTAAACCATTCGCAAATGAAGTCCCTTTATTGATACCATATTTTTTGGTATCTGCCTGCCAACTTACATAATATAACACAAACCCACAGATAAGTTAATTGAAATCATAATTGACATATTTTCTATTAAAACGTTCAGCATTCTCTCACTTAACAAACGTTCAAGTAACCATCTAGTATATCTAAACTTACTCTTCAAAAGGTTTATAATTTGTCTAAGATCATATTTCTTTTTCTTGCTCACCCATAAGACATACAAGTAATCCACAATTAAAAACTAATGCAGCATGATTCACCAAACCTTTTTGTTGTTTTGCAATTAAAATCTAACATTAAAACTCTTAAGAAACTATTTTTCTCAATACTACATACATTGATCAGAATATTTTTAAACCATAGAAAAATATCTTTGATATAAGTACATGAATAAAATATATGGATAGAGTTTTCTTCCTCGCCACATCTGTCACAAGAACCATCCGTCCTTATCTTTAGCATCCTTAATCTTTGGTTATTTGCTAGAGTCTCATGCAAGTATTTATACATAAATTCTCTCTCTCTCGTAATCCTATATGGCTATTGTTTACATTCTTCCAAATACTTTTCCAGCTTGAACAACGGGTACTTACTCTCTATTATTGCCTCATAATTTGGAACGGATACAAACCATAAACTACTTTACCTGTCAACAAAGGGAAATTTTTACAACGAAACACCTTTCTAATTGCCTCTATCGCTACAGAATAGTATCGACTAGAAATATACGATACCTCTTTTTTATCAATCGTATTCATCAAATGCCTTAGTCTTATACTACAATATTAAACAGCAAGGTATGAATCATTTGTTAGCTCTTTTAAAACAGTGCAACATAAAATAGATAAAGCCTTATGATGAACATCAGTAATCCCTAGCCCCCCTTCTTCCTTGGGTAAACAAAGTGTTGTTCTTCTATAGGCTGGTACTTTCCATGCCAAAGAAATCTAAAAATACAAGAATTTATGGCTAATGCCTCCCGTTTAGACAATGGAAATGTGTGAGCCAAATACCATACTTTTGAGAGTATCAAGGAATTGATAATATAGCCTTTTGATATAGGGTTAATATTCTCTGGTCAGACATGGATGATATTCTGCTGATCTTGTTTATTCTGTTTTCCCAATTTTGTCTGCAAGTTTCTTCATAATTTCCACTATATTCAATCCCTAAAATATTAGTTTTCTTTACACTTTTTACCCTGTCAGTAGATCGAGACAGTTTATTTTTCAAGTTTCCAATTCTAAAAATTGTGTTCTATCGATGTTTAGTTGTGCTCCTGTAGCTTTTCAAACCTTTCTATCTCTTTATAAACAACTTGCAGAGATTTCTCAGCGGTGATGAAAATTGTTGAATCATCTGCAAACCCTTGAAGCTTGATAAATTTTTTACTTGGTAGTAGAGGAGGAATAATCTGTTTATTACCTTTAATAGCTAAGTATAAGGGTTCTTTAAATATTACAAAGAAAAGCATGGACAAGGGACATCCCTGTCTAACAGACTATTTTATTTCAAACGAAGAGCTAATTACTCCACTGATGCATAAATAGCCTATGACTGTTTTTATATAACACCTTTAACCATTTGATAAAGGAGTCGGTAAATCAAAGCAAGCATTCATTATTCTCCATAAGAATTTTCGTATCACCCTGTCAAAGCCTTTGACCAATCTAGGTTTAAAATGGCCAAGTTTTGAATGAGTTTCGTTGGAATAATACACTACATCTCTTATCATATTATTCAACGTTTGTAATTGACCATCCATTTACACCACAATACTGCTCAGATGATAAAAGAACCTTATTCATTACCAATTTTATACGATTAGCTAAAATTTTGTTTTTGCACATATTTTATATCTACGTTAAGAGAGATATGGGCCTCCAGTTCTCTGGTAGTTCTACGTCCCCACCCTTTGGTATAAGCTTAAGAATGCCTTCATGCTGAGAACTACTCAAATCCTCCTTCAGAGCGTACCTAATTACTTGTATGAAGTGAGTTTTTTCAACAGTGTCCAAAACTTTATGTAAAATTCAGTTGGAAGGCCGTCTATTCCTGGTGACTTTCCAATGACTTAAGCCCTTAATGGCTGCCCATATTTCTTCTTCAATTTCCTTTGATAGCATATCTACATCATCATTATCCAATTTATTCTTGCACATTCTAAGTAATTCCTCTTGCTGATATCAACATTAACGTTATCGTATAACTACTTTGTAATAACTTTTAAAAAAGGAAACAATACTGTTAGTATTAATGAGAACTCCTTTATCCGTTTTAACTCTAAAAATACCCGATTCCGAGTTCCTATCCTTCTCTCTTCCTAACAAGTATGCTGATGCCTTTTCACCTTCTACCCTTGTCTTTTAGTTTTGCTTGTAGTTTAATGCTGTCACAAAAACTTCAATCTGTCTTATCACCTTTCCTTTATAAAGTCTTCAAAGTCAATTCCACCAGCATTAGCTTTTGCATACAACTATTTAGAAGTCCATATTTTTCTTGCGACATAATTTTCGACATTCTTATAAAAAAACTTTTTACATTCCCTTTTTGCAAAATACACCCCCATGATAACAAATTATCAAAAATACCTTTTTCTAGCCACAATATGACTCCAAATGACACTGAAATTCTCCTCAGTTTCTTTAAAACCCAAAACTTTTGTGTTAAGCCTCCAAAACCTCTACCAAATTTTACATTTGTACATTAAATTGAATTAAAACCATGCTGTGATCTGAGCAGCTGATAGGCATTGTTTCCCATGAACTTTATATGGTTAAATAGCCTTTTTACTATACTCTGTCTATTCTTGACCAGTAGTTATTTTTAACTAAAGTATATTGCAGGTAACTTGTGACAACCTATGGTTATGTCTTTCAATCCTACTTGCTTTATCAAGTTCCTTAGAGCCTTTGACTGTAAATTATCATTATCTGAACTACTGTCTCGAAGAGAGGTCCACACAGTTAAAAGCTCCTCCGAATATTAAGTTTTCACTTGTTATTAAATTAAATAAAATAATAATTTATTTCGAAAGAATTCTTCTCGTTCTGGTATTTTTTTTTGTTCCTGATGGAGCGTACCCTCTCCATCCATTTCCTGATTCAAGACCTTATGCTAAGACTTTCTAATATATTTCGCAGTTCCACCTTTCAAATTAGTACAACAGTTAATAAAGACATCATTTTTAATATTTTGCTCCTGCAACATCAATACATCAATTCTGTGAAATCTCATGAGAGAGTCAACGCACATCTGTTTGTTAACTACATAAGTCCATTTACGTTTAAGGTGGCTACCGTCAGCGCCATGATTATAAGGAGGTTAACCACCCACGATCCATTACGAGCTTGTATTTATATTATTCACCCTTTCGTCGTTTTCTTTCACGATCATCCTTCAAATTTCCCTCATCATTTCTATGCATTTTGTCATTACTGTCTTTACTTTTTGATATAACCATTTTCCCATTGTTTTCCACATGAACTTTCCACTTTTCAGTATTCCTATCTTCACTTTGTTCTTTGTGACTAAATTCCTCAATCCGCTTCTCAACGTCATCAGCTTCGTTCATCATTTCCCTTTCCAGGCTCTCATCGGTCAACATGTCTTCTGCTATATCGTTGTATTCAGTTGTCATATTTTCGTCGAAATTGTTCCTGGTCACTTCCTCATGACTGGTTTTCCCTACTGATTCTGCTTCCATACTTGACAGTTCCGTATCATTTCGCTCACGATGAATCTCCACTATTGTTTCTATTTCCGTTTTATCATACTTCTCGGTTTCTTTTTCCTTCACAATGTTGTTATGTATCCCATATTCAGATACAGTTACATCTTCATTATCGGACTCATTTATATGCGTAGAATTAGCTGTCATTGCAATGCTGACGCGTTTTAACTCATCATCATTATCTATGTCACCCGAGACATTGTCTTCATCAATTAGATATTTTCAGTCATCATCTGTGTTATCTTCAGCATTTTGAAATTCTTTATCTTGGTTCAATTTAAAATGTTTTTCATCATCACCAGTGCAATCCTGAGTTTGATCCTTTACGCTAAATCCTGGATTCTCCTTCGCTTTTCTGTTCCATTTTCCTATTTTCGGGAAGTGCGTTTCCTTATCCGTCAATTCCTCCTTCAATGTCTTCTCTGTAACACAGTTTTCCACTAGATGATCTTCACTTCCACATTTATAGCAGGTCCTGCTCTGTCCGCTGTACATGAAGGACACCGAATATCCTGCTATCCTAATAGACGATGGAATGTTATTCTTGATTTCCATTTTTACTGTTCTTATCCCATTCAATAAAGAGTTTCCTTTTCCTAGCGTGTGTTGGTTATTCCTTATCCATATTACCTTTCGCCATATCCTTCAAGTACGGATTCTATCATCTGGTTGTCCATGTCAAAAGGTGCGTATCTGATTGATACAAAGGAGTAGCTTGCTCCCATGTTCACTATTTTCACAGTAATCCCATTGCCGATCTGGAGTTCCTTCTCATCGTATTCACTGATTATCTTTTCATATTATAAACGCCGTGGGACTTGAACTTCATGATAAACCTATTCCCAGGCATCAACTGGAATCCTATCAAGTCGCAAGTTTCAATTCCAAGAATCTCAAAAATTACATTACAGACTGTTTCATTGTCAAGTTTGCTTGAAAAAATCAAACCAATGGAGTCCTTTCTCCTGATTTGAGGATAGAATCGTGACGTCATCGTTGGGAGGTTTCACGGTTTAAGTCACTCATAGCCTCAGGGCATGCAGCCTTTCCGGCGATGAGTGACGGGCAATCACTGATTCACTTTTTATCCTCAAAAGGCAATTAAGTCTAAACACAACTATAAACTCTTTACAGTTATTGGTTCCTTGTACCTCTACGATCCCTGTAGCAACTCTATATCACTAGGAAACCATCAAAAGACAGGAAAAGGCTTGAAAAAAACACGGAATACAATCACAGCCGTGTTTACACTTCGACGCTTCTTCTTCTTCCCTCTACTAAAACAAATAAAGGTTTCAATCTTCTACTGACACTCATTGTCATAAGACCTGTTCTATCGTTTCGAGCGTCATTTGTTCTCTGATATTTTACCGTGCATAACCTTCTTATGTGTTACATTACTCTAATGATTCTACTTGCGGATTTGTAGATCATTTGTTCCTTTGAATACTCGTATCCACTGCACCAGGAATCAATTAGTCATTCATAATCATTAGCAGAACGATCAAGCAGTCGTTAATGCTCATCAGCTCAAAAGTCATTTGTTCATTTACGTTCAAGTAAGAATTAATTGACAGAGCGTCGGGGGAAGAACAATACAACCATTGTAGTTAAAATAAAAACTTTAATGCTGTCAGTTTTTCTGAAGCGTTGGATGAGAGGTGAGTTTAAAAATAAAGATGATTATGCGGTCGTTAACCGTATTCATCACAGCGGATGTTCTTGTAACAACATTTATTACAGTAAGTAGCAATGAGTGGAAATTATCGGCATTCTTATCCCGTTAATGACTGCTGGTTCATAGATCGTACTGGGAACTTCACGACCCTTTACTTATATAACCGATAGAGACCTGACAGTTCATTTACATTTATGATGACTTTTGTTGTTGTTCGAACCCAGTGATATATCGCGACCTACAGCTGATTTAAAGGAGTAGGACTGTATAGATTGAAAATCTGTCTCTCTCTCTCTCTCTCTCTCTCTCTCTCTCTCTAGACTATTAGGGAAAAATTTTGTGGATACGACTTGATACTAACTAACAAAGGAATATTTGACCATTGCTTCATTGATGCAAAGTAACATCAAATTTGATCTAACCTTAAATCTAGAGTTATGGTTAGTTCCTTGTGGACAGTGGTTTACGCGCTCGGCTGCCAATCCGGTGGTCCGAAGTTCGAATCTCGGCTGGCCAATGCGGAATCAGAGGAATTTATTTCTGGTGATTGAATTCATTTCTCGGTAGTGTGGTTCGGATCCCACAGTAAGCTGCAGGTCCCGTTGCTAGGTGACCAATTGGTTCGTAGCCACGTAAAAATATCTAATCCTTCGGTCCAGCCCCAGGAGAGCTGTTAATTAGCTCAGTGGTCTGGTAAAACTAATATAAACTCAACTTTAGAGTTATGGTCCAAAATGCGACCATTAACGTAAATGAATTAAAAACAGCATCTTACAGAAATCTAAATGATTTACTTATTGAAGCATTTGTGAATAATGATAAAAAATAATTTTGGATGTGAAACAGATTAGGCAATGTAATTAAAGCGATGTTAACGATAGTAAATTTGAATACAAGCTTTAGAATGTATGAATTTTTAAAATGAAATTTTGGCTATCAAGACAAGCATTAGGTCACTCTCGGCCATTAAACGCTTAGTACAATTAAAAGAGAAGTTGATGGACAGCAGAATAAAGAGATACAGACGACAAAGGAGAGGACATGCAAGAATCTGATGATGAAGCTGAAGAGAAAACTCCACACCTGCACTAAAATGTAATAGGTATAGAAGTTGGCAAATATTGAACAAGAAGAATTAGAGTCATTTAATATCTTAATATCTATCCAAGCCCCCCTGCATATCCAATTTCCCAAAGAACATTTACAAAAGGAGAACGATTTAAAAAAGAATGAAAAGACCCGCCATACTCCCAGGTCATTGAAGGTCCCAAACTGCAAATGAGAGGAGCGAGTATGTTCAAGAATTTCTGAAACAGAATTATTAAAAGCCTAAGGTACCGTTTTCTTTTCTTTCTTTCTTTCTTTCTTTTTTACAGCCTGACCGAATTAACGTTTCCGCTTCCATATCCTCATGATGTCTGTTGTTGCTTCATTTTAGAAATCAGGAGTCGTTTTCTTTGGGAAAGTTATGCTTATTAGGTCAAAATGTCGGTGTTCTGGTAGATCTCAGACATAAGTTTAAATGAAATATGAAAATCTGTGAATTGTTAGAATGCAACAACAATGTTTATGTATCATTTTGAATAAGAAGTATCATTAAGTGGAAATTATTTCTCAATAAAACAGAAGTTAACACAGAAGAATAACTTGTATTCATGTCTAAAATTGCAAATACTATTGCTGGCACAACAGGTATGGGATCAGAAGTAAATTTTGTTGCAAGTCATGGGACAGATCTTAGCAACTGAGTGGTAAAATGATATATACAAATATGCATTGCAATATTAATAAAATTTTTCGTGTGGTTCCTCTGCGTATAAAAAGGGCCTATATCCGCTATAGAATACTTCATTTCCGATGTAATCACAAACAGAAAATGTTCTTTTAAAAGGGATTCCTTTTTATAACTTGAAAGGAAGAACCACTTCATACAGCAAACAGAAAACGAACGTTCGATTACAAAGTTTTATCTAATGTAAAAAGAGGAGTAAAAAAAATATTAAAAGAACAAATATTAAGGATAAGCAAATACTATAATCTTATTTGACCTAAATGAATTAACGTTGTTACTTTGACGCCACTCCACTATACAGTATTGATAAACTAAATCAATCTTTCTTCATAACTTAATCCTTTGGAGCCATTGATTTTGAATCCTGGAAAAGGACGTAGCACATTTCAAAATCATCAATTCTAAACAGCGAATAAGCCTCAATGTATTATTTGAAACATAGTATTTTCAGGGACAAGATATTACTACGTGAAATCCTAGAACGGCGTTTCTAGTTTAATGGATCTTTAATAAAGAGCTTCACATTCGACTCTCTTACACGAATATGATTAACTAATAAATTTGATGAGGCAGTTTAAAGTTTTCATGATTGAGTGACAAACAAGAAAATGGGCAAATTTAATGTTGAATAATCTCTCTCTCTCTATCTCTCTCTCTCTCGCTTTGAAATAATTGAGTTTGATATAGGGATGGGGATATAACAATAAACCAATAGTATGCTTTCTCTCTCTCTCTCTCTCTCTCTCTCTCTCTGATCTAAATTGGTTAATTTTCATTGTTAGCAATGCTATTGATCTTTTAAAGACTTATTTCTCCATTTTTATCTCTTTTTTTTTCGTATTCCTTTAAAATTTCAGTTCGAGGGGATCTCGGATAAACCTCCTTGAACTTCGGATAAACATAAATATTGATATGCCAGGTAAGGTACATCGCATGAAGCATATACCTTTAATGCAAAACCTGCTTTCAAAAGATACATGTTTACCTTACACAGCGATGCCATTGAAGAAGCAGTCATACCTCAGGGGACGGTCAGGGGAGCGTGGTACGTGTGACTCAGGATTCTAAATTCAAGAAGCGATATATATATATATATATATATATATATATATATATATATATATGATATATATATATATATATAGATATATATATATATATATATATATATATATATATATATATATATATATATGTATATATATATATATATATATATATATATATATATATATATATATATATATATATATATATATATATATATATCGCTCTTGAATTTAGAATATATATATATATATATATATATATACATATATATATATATATATATATATATATATATACTATATATATATGATAATATATATATATATATATATATCGCTTCTTGAATTTAGAATCCTGAGTCACAAGTACCACGCTCCCCTGACCGTCCCCTGAGGTATGACTGCTTCTTCAATGGCATCGCTGTGTAAGGTAAACATGTATCTTTTGAAAGCAGGTTTTGCATTAAAGGTATATGCTTCATGCGATGTACCTTACCTGGCATATCAATACTTATGTTTTCCGAAGTTTCAATGAGGTTTATCCGAGATCCCCTCGAACTGAAATTTTAAAGGAATACGAAAAAAGAAGAGATAAAATGGAGAAATAAGTCTTTAAAAGATCAATAGCATTGCTAACAATGAAAATTAACTAATTCAGATCAGAGAGAGCGAGAGAGAGAGTGAGAGAGAGAGAAAGCATACTATTGGTTTATTGTTATATCCCCATCCCTATATCAAACTCAATTATTTCAAAGCGAGAGAGAGAGGGATAGAGAGAGAGAGATTATTCAACATTAAATTTGTCCATTTTCTTGTTTGTCACTCAATCATGAAAACTTTAAACTGCCTCATCAAATTTATTAGTTAATCATATTCGTGTAAGAGAGTCGAATGTGAAGCTCTTTATTAACGATCCATTAAACTAGAAACGCCGTTCTAGGATTTCACGTAGTAATATATATATTATATATTATGGTGAAGGCAGAGTAACCCCTCTGCCAGAAAATGTTTAAGGAAAAAACTAGGAAGGGTTTTGTTGTACTATTACCGTTTTTCACTACGTTCAAGGGAACCCTTTTAAAATAACCTGGCGTTTTTTAACGCCAGTCTTGCACAGAAAGACGGAAATATGGGGAAATATTTTTGTACCAGTTTATGCGTCGTTTTGTATTGTTTTTATGTACACTCGGTTTCTGTGAACTCTTACTCTCTATCCTTCAAGTTTCTTCTTTTTTTCAAGCTTGGGCAACATAAAAAAAATTAAAACAACAAGCTTCTTGTTATATATTGCCACATTTTCATATATTTTGTAGAATACCCCGCTCATTAATAAATGTTAATCTATTTTTTGTATCTGCCACAAACTCATTCCAGTTATAACAAGTAAAAACTCCTCCTGGGTACCTATAACGCTGCCTGATGTACAATTATAGCTAAGTTTAACTTTAAATAAAAACTGCTGAGGCTAGAAAACTAAAAACTACGGGATGTTAAATATCCTTTTCTTTTGAATAATATCAGAAAATGATTCCCTCCTGCGCAGTAAAACTCAACGTACATTCAATGTACATTCATAAACTTGTTTCCCGTTAACTAGTAATAAATTCCCACGACTTATTTTTGTTACTGAAACACAAACAACAAACGACACGCTGTACAACTTGCTAATGAATGGCATTAACTCGGAACTCATACCATGTACTATAAATAGCAAAATATTGATCGTTGACAACACTTTCCGTATCCATTCAATCTTTTGCATTTTGGTACTAAGCTTTCGATATCATCAATAAGAGAAACAAACAGTTTTCTGTAGGTTTGATAAGCTTTTAATTAACCATTTGTTTTAAGACCAAAAAGGTTAGTGGATGCATTGAAGATATGCAAAACGAGTAGAATACGAGATGATATTTGGTAATACTGAAAAAGGTACACTTCACTGATCATGTTTAAAGATTAAAAAATGCATTTTTATAGTTATGTTGGGAGGTGAGGTATGAGTAAGATACAGAGTCTACAGCTTACTAGTTTATTTACAAAACTTTCACACAGGAGTCTACAGCTTAATAATTTATTTACAAAACTTTTACACAGGCCAATAGATCGTATGAGCCGCAAAGCAGTTCTGACCTCTTGACAGATCGAGGAAGAGATTAAATTCAAGCATCTGTCTTCCTTCACAGATAACTTCACATATGAATGGATACAAAAATCTAAATGCCAATTAAACATACATGACTAGAAAGCTGGCATACCAATATATAGAATGATATTCTTTTAAGAGGTCTACAAAATAAAAAATGTTGAGAGTTTGTGTATGATTTAAACACCCTTTACAAAAGCTTTCGAACCCTTCCCTGGGTTTATCTTCCTGTCTATTATAGTAAACTGAAGATGAACCCAGGGATGGGTTTGAATGCTTTGTAAAGGGTTTTTAAATTATACACGAACTCTCAACTTTTTTTTATTATTGTGGACCTCTTAGAACATTTCATATACTCTCGCGATATAGAGTTTTTCCCAACTTAAATATAGAATGATAATAATACATGAAAAGTGACAATGATGGTAATTGAGATATATGCATAAAAAACGTGCAAGAGAATTTGTGTTTCTCTCGACTGCATGGTTTTTTTATTCCGCGAAGTAGATTTTGGAGGTAGGCCTGCCACGTGGGTGCTACAGGAGTCACCACCAACCCCCAGGAGAGGCCTACTTCTGTGTGCCGTTGTCTGGTATGTATGCAGGCTTCAATCAGTCAACTGAAACCCACGTTGTTCTCCCATCTACTGTCATCTGTTAGGGATTCAGTCATCTCTGGAGTATACAGTGTGGTCCAGAGTAGGCAAGGGAGAGGGGGGGATTGTGAGCTTTTACCCCCCAAAAAATGTATTTGTTGTTCTTTAAAACTTGGGGGTGTACACGTTTCTGTTTGTTTGGTATGTTGTCTTCGTAGGTTGTCACTTTTCAGGTATCGGACGGCGATGTTGGATTTGTTTGCCCTTGAAAGACTTACTGGCAACGTCAAAACGTGGCTGTACTTCTGATGGAGATAAGTGATGTTTTTAACGATCAGTGCTTCCTCTCTTTCTCATTCCGTTGGCTTCAGGGTTGTAGGCCATCGTATGAGTTATTTTCGTCCCCAGACTGTTCAGCGAGGGTGTTCCACAGCGCGGATGTGAAGTTGGCGCCGCTATCACTGGTGATGATCTGGGGGATTCCATGCCTACTGACCCAATCAACAGGGGATTTAATGTAGCTCTCTGCCATCTGCTGTCATATTGGTATTACTTACAGTCACCTGGCATTTCTGTCTATTATAGTAAACAGGTATTTGTAACCCTCTGAGGTGGGTACAGGTTCTGTTATGTTGACGTGCATGTGGGCGAATAGACGGTTCATTGTTTTGAGCTCCTCTATCTCTTTGTTGATGTGTCTCCTGTTTTGAACTCTTCTATCCTCTTTTGATATCTGATGACTTTTGACATCTGACACGGAATGCACTTTCTTGTCCACATCTTCACGTCTCTTCTCATCCCATTGGCCTAATGGGCGTGATAGGTTGTGGGCAAGAGTGAAGGCTCTTCTTCTTAGTCCCTTTGGCAAGTAGGGGCAAGGACGTCCCGTATTCATATCTCAGGTGATGGTCGTCATTCAGCTGTTGATTGATAGGTCGCTCCATATGAAGGTGGGGTTGATCACCGCAGTTGCTGCAGGCCTGCATTGTCCTAATATGCTTCCTCTATCTTGAGATAGGCTATACTGAGCTGAATTATGTTGATTCAGTTTCTCGATAGGGCATTGGCCATGGTGTTCACTGAACCCTTCAGGTGCTCTTCTATGAACATGGTGGAGGATTTGGGTATGGATACTACTGTCTGGCGGGGTAGTTTGTGAGGAGTACATCCCTCACGAGATTCAAGGATGACTTGGGTTGGTCACCCTTGTAGTGGGCAGCATGTTGCTTCTACATGTGTGACGACTGATCATCTCCTGTTGGGGCTCCCAGGTGTTTAAGTAACTTCTTGGCTCTCTGGGCAGGCAGCATGCTGAAGGATGACTTCAGTATGTTGTAGGTAACGGGGGACTACAGTTCTTCGAACCATTCTACTATCTACTTGTCTGACAGGATTTGAGGATGGCGTCTGCTTTCCATGTCACCAAGGTGATTTTCTTTGTACAGAAAATCGTTTCCACTCTGAAGAACCATGCCTCTAAGTGGTGGGGTGAATGAAGGTCGATAGGTGTATGAAGGTAGCTGAAAGGTTTTCACGAATGATGTTGAGGTCACTGCTGGTGGTTTGGTCGGGCATCTCTCCGGTGGTTCCCAATGTGAGGTGAGGTACGAGTAAGATACAGTCTACAGCTTAGTAATTTATTTACAAAAACTTTTACACAGCTCATGTGGCTCATGCGAGCCACAAGGTAGTCACAACCTTTTGACAGATGAAGGAAGGGATTAAATTCAAGCATATGTGTTTTTTCACAGACATAAATCTACATATGAATGGTTATAGACATCTGAACGGCAATTAAACATACACGAACTGGAAGCTGACATAATACGCTGAGTTATAAATTTATATGAAAAGTGACAATAATGGTAATTGAGTATTTACATAAAAGACATGCGAGAGAATTGGTTTCTCTTGGCTACATAGTTTTTCCCCCCCACTGTTAGTCATCATGAGAGAAAGGAGATTTTGATGGTAGGCCCACCAAGTGGGTGCTACAATGTAATATGCATCATGAATTAACTTTTAGTGCTTTAACTCGAGCACAAAATCCGCAAGCATGATTTAGTGTCAGAACCTGGAGAGATACCAAGGGTGTTGGCAGTGGAATAAAACGAAACTATTATGGTGATACTAATCACAGCATAGGTAAGAAGAACACCTCTGTCATTATGCAGATTCAAGATTACACAATTAAAAAAATATTTCGTGGTGGCCTGTGTTGTTGCGTTGTCAGATGCATGATCTTGGCTAACTTTAACCTAAATATTATAAAAACTGCAGAGGCTAGAGATCTGCAATTTGGTGTGTTTGATAATTGTAGGGTGGATGATCAAGATAGCCATTTGCAGCCCTCTACCCTTAGTAGGTTTTGAGGTTTGAGGGCGGACAGTAAAAGTGCGCACGGACAGACAAAGCCATCTCAATAGTTTTCTTAATCGTTTTACAATAATCGATCAACAAATATACATTTGTTGATCGATTATTGTAAAACGAGAGAGAGAATTGACCAGTTTCATGTACAATATTGAAAGACGAGGTGAGAGAGCGATGGATGGTGCTTCACAAATTTTACTCATTTCAGTCTCTTACACTAATGAAAACCTGACGAGGAGATGACTGACCTAGTTTGCGTAGAAATGTGAGAGAGAGAAAGAGATAATTGGATAAAGGATTTGCTTTATGAAGACACCTGAAATTTCATCATCTGTTGTACGAGACCATTTTTCTACAATTCTTACAGATATGAGGATGAAAGGCAAGAGAGAGAGAGATAGAGAGAGAGAGAGAGAGAGAGGGGGGCGGGGGGGGATATCTGGAATATAAGAAAATACTAAATTCATGAAGGCGTGCCAGGGAGGCCGAATTGGGAGGGAGTTGTATGAATCATTGACTGACTACGTTGCCAACAAATATTTTCATCTTCGAAACTAACGTTAACATTTTTCTTAAAATATCTTTTATCAGATTAGAGCTGTTATCTTAAAAATATATACTGTATTCGTTTCTTACTGCATTGTAAATTTAAATATCTAAAATTTGGCTGAATTGCATACAAAGCCTTATTCTAACTACTTCGTTCATATATAAAACATATTTATCATCAACCCGGAAGAGATCAGAGTTATGTACAGCCCATTTCTTCTTGTCTATACACCCGCCAACTCGTATCATTGATCATCTTTATCTAAAACATTAGAATATTCTGCTTTGAAAACGAAATAACCCTAATTATTAATTTGTTTTCAGAATGCATCCTTAAAAGACTTTCCTAATTTTCATTCATACTCGGCTTCTAAACTACCTGCCACGCTGCCTTTCTCTCTATAAATTCATGTGGCCTTCAACTCTAGCAACTCATGAGACCATATGCATATATTCTAAAGCCACATAAGGAAAGTGTGACTATCCCGTAATGGTTGCCTTTTATTCCACTCTCTAATAAGTCTTGACTTTGTACGGTTAAGTAAGTTATATATATATATATATATATATATATATATATATATATATATATATATATATATATATATATATATATATATATATGTACACTTTATCTAACACAAATTATACAAACAAATTTACGACTTACGAGGGAGAGTGGGTTACTGCTTGGAAGGCAACTCATCACCTTCCATGAGAACTTCAGTTATCTGCAGTTCATGAGATTTTCTCTTTTCTTGTTGCAAACCACTAGGAACCGTTTGTGGCTAACTGGGGTCACCTTCAGTGGACCCTGCTTCTGGTCCACTTAATTTTGTTCTTTTAACAAATGCATCCAGGGTGGTCTGCCTTTGCCTTCTTTTGAGAAGGTTCCTGAAGTAGTAGATGCCCATGTTATCTGTATAGCTAGTGCACCTGGAAATCAATTCTTTGTCTTGGTGATTTGCTTCTAAAAAACGTGCTACTTTCTGACAGCGCCAAAGCATCTCCTTGATGTCTGCTGTAGGAATCTCTCTGGAGTCACGTTCCACTCCTCTTCCTAAGATTGTGCTTCCTTTTCATCCCTCAGTTTGGCTTGATCCAACTACTGTAACTCTTCAGTTGTTAGCTCAACACTGCACTCCTTTACCAATTCCTCAACGTCACTTGTGCCCACCTCAAACCCCAGAGAGTCACTTATTGCAACAATTTCTTCAATGAAAGTGTCATATGAAGGGCGAGGTAATTTCCAAAACCCTTAAAATTCCTTTGCTGGATTGTTGATGGCCACAGTTTTTTCCATGCAGCACTTAGAGTTCCTTTAGACACACCATCCAGGCTCTCACTATAAAACCCACAGCAGTGGGGATGTTATTAGTTGATTTTTCCAAAAGGTCTGCCGATAGCTAATTTCATGTTTCATTAGTTGACCACAAAGCACTTTTGGAACCAAGGCCGTTGGTATCTAATTTTTTTAAAAATTAGCGATGACCTGCTGGCCCATGGGTTAGAGAAAAATTCTACAGTCACCCATGGAAAGTCTCCCAACGCAACCTGAAGGTGATGAGGGTGTGGCCAGGGTTATTGTGTAATGCAAGGAATGCCTTGAAAGGAAAGTTATTTTATCTAAAATATTTTTAGCATCGGGCAGAATACCACACGAATAAATCGAACAAATTTATCAATGATACAACCCTGGTTCTTTTATTATTTTCTCAACACTCATATTTAGTGAAAGAACGAGGAGTTTGGAGTTTGTAACTACTAAGGGATTTAGAGCCAATGGAATGCTGTTATTTGGCAATAACCTTTTATCAAAGCATCGGATAAAGGTGAAAGTTGGCAAGTGTATATTTTATAACCCTACATAATTTTTTCAAGTATCATTTTATACCTAAGTTCAATAGTTCTAGTACTTATCAGAGTAAAAGTGAATTTCCTATCCCAGAGCTATTAAAATAGCAGGAAGGTAAGGGTTTCGAACGTAACAGTGACGCTAACCTAAGACGTCATGAGGCTCCACCCTGTAGAAGCTTCATTGCAACTTCCACAGCAGCTGTTAGGACTAAGGTGTTTGCTTGGAATTCTTCCATTTGCTTGATATTCGTATTGTTTCTACTTTACAAATAATTCAACGTATGTAACTCATCCACATAATGAACCAGTTCACAGCTCATTTGTTAGATCTACAGCTATTCAGGGCGGGAATACAAAAGACAATCCGGTTTCTTTTACCTCAGGTTTCGACACTAGGGCCTTCTATTTGCTGCAGCAAGAGATGAGTGCTGCCAAGTAACTATTACACTATTGAAATTATCTATTCACGGATTTCTTGCTCTTGCCACGAGCCTTGCTTGTATACAAAATGGCAAGCCGTAGCACAAATGCAGTTTGCAACCACGGGGACAGTTCCACATCCTGCTGGTCATGAAATAGTGTTGACTTCTAAACCGATGTATGGATTTCCATGCTACTAAAGCACTGAGTGTTTCTAACATGGTGCTATTTATGTTAGTACACTGAATTGACAGATGTGCTTGATTAAGCCATTTTACTATTAGGAAGAAGACCAACTCCTTGCCTTACTCTGACCGTTTCGAACAAGTGATGATTTATGATGTATCTGTGACACAGAGTCATCCCCCCTTACCTATATATTATTCAACATAATTATTTCAAAAATGTATATCTCATCATACAATATATTAATTTGCTTTACAAAAAATTCGTATTGCCCAGGATAGGTAAATGACATATAGGTTTTTCATGCAAAAATTGCCAGGAAATGATAGGGCACTACAAAAACCTACAAATACTAACCTAATGTAACCTTGGGGTGTTTACAGGTTACAATTTTGCCTTATTATGTATGGCGGGGCAGGGTGGCAGTAGTATAGTCTTACCTTATAAGTCTTGATTTGATTCTATTTTCTGTTATTAAGTATTTGCGCAGGTTTTATATTGAGAAGAATTTTTATATGTTTACCAGAGAAAAATATAAAACTAGTATTGCTGTTGAAAATCGATTTGGACTAAGCGGGAGGTGGGATACGATCTGTTCAAAATTTTCCACATAATCCTAAGCAGCCTTAATGTGGACTTGCTGCCTCGCCATATCTGGTAAACTCATATAACACTTTTGATATGCTATCACTAGCAACTTGCCTTTCATTCACCCAGATTAATAAGAGCTTCCCCACTTCTTTCATTGCTGGTAATGGTCTTTTGGAAATAATACAGATACCTTGGAAGCACAGCAGTTTGTTTATCCCATCTTTTCCCTTGAGGATTGAGCGTATGGTCGACGAACTCAAAGCTACAAAGGTCAGCGTCAAGAACCCCTCTTTCATGTTTTTCGATAATTTCCTTCTTCTTTCGTGGTAATCACCTGCGGAACCTTCATGGGGTTTGAAGGATCATGGTTAATTTTTATAGTTTTATAATGTTCACGAAAATAAAAGCACAAGAATCACACATAGTAACATGGAGAAGCTTTCAACACAAGCTACAGCCCAGAACTGACCGCGTGTCCTTTGTTTACACTTATAGCGATGTACTGCGTGGGTAGACTCGTTTTTGTGCTCCTGGAGGGTCCTAGCCATTGCTCGTGGATACAACATTTTATCATAAAAATCCAGTCACTCGTTTCCCCCATACACTCGTGTCTTATAGGTTCTAGTGATATATATATATATATATATATATATATATATATATATATATATATATATATATATATATATATATATATATATATATATATGTGTGTGTGTGTGTGTGTGTGTGTGTGTGTGTGTGTGCTGTGTGTGTATGTATGCATTTATTCATTATGTGTATAACGTCACGCTGTGATGATGACGCTTTTCTGTTGTACATTTGCCAGTGGAATATCCTTTTACAATCTAAAATCATAGAAATATATGTATATGATCAAACAAAAGGAGCGGGTTGATAACTTGTATATATCCGGCATGAAAGTTCATCAACATTTTTAGGAAAGTGAATTACTAATTTAGGAACAGAAATTTATCAACGCTTGGTGATGTCGTTCCATAACATTTTGATGAATGGAATTTCATTTAGAATTTCAGGAAAAGAAGTTCATTAATGTCTTAGTAATGAAAGTTCATCAACTTTTTATGAATGACAGTTTTTAGGAATAGAAAAGAGTGGGAGTTCGTTGACACTCACTACAAGGAAAGAGCTCCGTCCATCATTTCAGATATGAGACTTCATGAACATTTCTAGGGATGTAAGTTATTAGGACTTTAGGAATAGTATTCTATTAACATTCTTAGAAATGTAAGTTTATTATTTTAGGAATTTAAAAAGATATTTCTATTAACATTCTAGAAATGAAAATTAGTTCTAAATCTAGAAATACCAGTACAACAGCATTTTAAAAAAAATATTTTTTATGACTCTAAGGTGCATGAACGTTTTAAGGAATGCAATTTGTTTAACAAAATCGTGAATGGGAGTTTATGAATATTTTAGGAATGGAAAATCATCGAAATATTAGAAATGGCTACTAATCATGATTTCCAATATATTGGACTTATGATTTTAAATTAATTTTAATTATGAGTTTGAACAAGTTAAGTTTATTAACTTTATTTAGAAATGAAACTATTAAAAATTTCAGGATTGGCAGGTCATTCAAATTATTTTATTATGGATAGGAGCTTATCAATATTTTTGTGAAGAGAATTCAGTAAATAGAAAAAGAATGTAATGGCAGTTCGCTAACATTTTCTGGTTCTGAATCTCATAGATATTTTAGGAGTAATACTTCGGTGGGACTTATTTGGCAGCATAATTGTGATGACAGTTTCAGAATAATAGTGCCTTAAAATTTTGAGAACTGATGTTCATTAACAGCTTTATGGATGGAATTTGATGATGAATTCCGGAGAATCGGCATTCATTAAACATTTTAAGGAATGAAAGTTCATTAATATCATTAAGGAATACGTTTCATAAACCACGGTTTAAAAACTGACTCTTACTAACATTTCTTCGACTGACAGTTAATTGATATATTTATGAATC
>NC_087209.1:89148760-89181260 GCF_015104395.2 Macrobrachium nipponense | reverse complement strand
AACGACTGCAAAAGTGAGCCTAAGGCAACATCATGGTACGATGAGATATAATATACAAGTATGTTATAATATTTGAAAAACGAATCTCTTTCTCATATCTGTTTTTCTTGCATAGCTATTACTTTGCTTCTATTGGTCTGTCCAGGGCTTATAGATCTTTATTAACGACAAACAATTTCCTTCTGCCACTGGAATTAAATCTACTGTTGAATCCGCCATCCAGACAGAAGCGGCTCCCTCTCTCTCTCTCTCTCTCTCTCTCTCTCTCTCTCTCTCTCTCTCTCTACTTCTTAAGTTTCATTCTTTCCCTCGTGGGATCATAGGAATGAACAATCAAGTCTGTGGAATACGAAATCAGAACATAAATGCTATTCAGTAAGAGGCAACAATTAGAATTACGAATTAAGAATTTAATTGGAATATATTCGCAGCCTTCCATTGAAAAAAGAATCCCATTATAACATTATCATAATGGAAAACCTAAAATGAGATGTGTTGGCTCACTCAATCTTTTCATTGAAAGGCTCCAGTTTTAGACCTACTTATCTTGCCTTATTAGTTGGTGATGTTAATTTATGTTTAAGAATTATATAAGAGAGTGTGCGTATGTGAGAAGAGTGTATGTGTGTGTGAGCGCCAGCGTGAATGCCCGTGTGTACATGCGTACTATCAGAATTCTTTAAGAAAAAATGGATATATGTTCATGTAATTTTATTATCGAAACCATCTCACCTACTTAGAAAGACTTGGTTTTCCAATTCAAATTCCTCGCCATAGGCTACGTATTCGTGGATTCCTTTGCATATTCAAAGATAATGAAAGTAATTATTTAATCATTATAATCATGATCTAAAGATAAACAGTGAACCAATACGTTATCAGAACAAATGGGAACTGGTGAATCCACACATTCAAGGGCAAATATGTTGAGTACTAGCTGACCAACACAGCTGTGTCCGGGATATCTCTGAATGACAACTGATAAACTCTCTCTCTCTCTCTCTCTCTCTCTCTCTCTCTCTCTCTCTCTCATTCATGTTAAGATAGTGTTTCAGTTTCATTGTCCAGCACTTTGATATTTTACATTTCACCACTTCTCATCATCCCCCAAATTCCTATCGGGAATGAACTTGGACCAGAAGGGAATTGGGATTGTCTATATTCATCCCAGTGACCTCAAAAACTATGGTCTTAGACTCTAATATCTTGCTATTTTTGACATTTTGTTTTTCATCCCCCCTACACCCCCCCCCCCCCCATCTTCCTATCAACGCTGAACTTGGACTTAAAGGGCATCGGTGGTTTCGACATTTATCTCAGTGACCTAAAAAAAATATGGATTAGACACCAATATCTATAGTTTTCGGTTATTTTTATGTTACCACCTTCCCATCCCTTCTCACCCCCACTTCCTATTGGGGCTGAACTTAGACTTAAAGGACACCGGGAGTATCACTATTCATCTCAGCTGCCTCTAAAATTATGGATTAGTCACTAATTTCTGTCCTTTTCGGTTATTTTTACTTGTCACCAACCCACCCTTCTCACCTCCCCCCCCCTCTTTATTGGGGCTGAACTTGTACCAACTTAAGGGGCATTGGGAGTGTCACTATTCATTTCAGCAACCTGGAAAACTATGTATTAGACACTAATATCTGTTGCTTTCAGTTATTTTTATTTGTCACCCCTTCCCACACCCTTCTCACCCACTCCCTATTGGGGCTAAACTTGGATTTATTGGGCT
Organism: Macrobrachium nipponense; assembly: GCF_015104395.2. Taxonomy (NCBI): domain Eukaryota; kingdom Metazoa; phylum Arthropoda; class Malacostraca; order Decapoda; family Palaemonidae; genus Macrobrachium; species Macrobrachium nipponense. The sequence goes on along the minus strand of NC_087209.1, from coordinate 89,179,516 downwards.
TTGGGAGTGTCCCCATTCATCTCCAGTTGAAACCTCCAAAAACAATGGACTCAGGACACTAATAATTCTGTTGTTTTCAGCAATTTTTATATTTCATCCCTTTCTCACAAACTCCCTTTGCTAACTATATTTATTTCCTTCACATTATTTATTCCCAGATGGTAAGTCAAATATATACCAAGTTTGGATAGAAATTGCTCAGTGCATTTCAAAGTATATGTGGCACATGCCACACACACATACATACATGGATCTTTATATATGTAGATTAGTTGTGATCCAAAGATCAAAGGTCAGGTTCTAATATCCTTCATTTTGTGTTTACGGCTTGTGAGCTGAGGTGGGTGGAGGAACAATGTTGTTCACTACAAGTGTTGTTTGTAACTGTGTTTGTGTGTTTGTCTTTGATACTCTGCCTCTCTCACTATCCTGTGGTCTTAAATCCAAATACTCTTTAATATTGTAGAAAGGATTACACTTCGATCATTATTCAAACATTCCCTGAGAAAGTATTTTGAGTATAGATACATATATATATATATATATATATATATATATATATATATATATATATATATATATATATATATATATATATATATATATATAGTATATATATATATATATTATATATATATATATATTATATATATATATATATATATATATATATATATATATATATATATATATATATATATATATATATATATATATATATATATATATATATATATATATATATATATATAATATATATATATATATATATATATATATATAACACGTTTGTCTGCAAAGGTTTTAATAATGATGGAAGTGTGTTTCATTCTACGACATTAAAGAGTATTTAGATTGGAAAGACCACAGGATATATATATATATATATATTATATATATATATATATATAGATATATACTATATATATATATATATATATATATTATGCAATGCTATATATGCTATTCAGTATTCATTTCAGTCTGTCTTATAATTGATTGTCAAGCAGATGCACAGGCCTTTGGTGATCTGGCAGTAAAGTGCTGAAATCTGGTGCTAACTATCAGCAGATAGACATTGTTTTTGTCATATATAGAGAGGAGACAATTGCCAAATTAGCAAGACCAATCAGACGACTTATTGAGGGTCGTGATGTTCCTCTTCCCCAAAACTGGGCCCATTTTTTTTTCTCTGCCAGAGAACAAAGCAGATCTAGCAGACTGCTTGTCAGAGGAACTGTGTTAGCAAGCTCCAATAGATAAAGAGGTTGTAGTTGGCGGAGAATTCAGAGATGAACGCGAGGTCAGGTCATCAAAGAAGACAACCCATTTGTCTTCTCTAAGTTCTACCAATGAAGAGGTAGATTAAGGCTTCTGTTGTATGCTGTACATTGTAAGTTCAATACTGTTGTCTCCCATTTTCCTCGTGCATATGACTTAGCACAAACACTCTTACCATTCTATGCACTGACTGGGTGTGATACCACCTCCTACATTGCACATCATGACAAAAGGCCAACTTGGAAAAACTTCAATGATCACAATAAATTGCAAAATAACTTGGGCATTGGCGAACTCACAGATGCGACTGTTAAATCTTCAGAAGCATGCATGTGCATGATATACAATGTCCATAAAACAAACTCTGTTGATGCTGCTAGCCACATATTGTTCTGCACAAGTAGTAAACCAGGGGTGCTGCCACCAACAAGCGATGCATTGTGTTTTTTTTCACCTGATGCGAGTACACTATTAAACCATGATATGGAGAAATGCTCCTTGTGCCACACCTGTACCTGCTTCACCTGTACATATGGGATGGAGTAAAAATGATGATTCAGGTCTACAGCCTAATCTGGTGTCTTAGTCCAATCCCAGAAAGATGCCTTGAAATGATTTCATGTGCCTGTCAGCAGCAGTGCCAAATGCACTTCTGCAATTGTCGTAAACCAGGATTGCGATGCACATTAATTTGCAGATGTCAACAACAAAGTGATGAACAGAAACATTGCATGAATACAATGTGACTCAACTTATGTAGTGTGACATTCATGAATGGTGTCTGTACATGTGTAGGGCTGATGCCTTTGTATAATAAGGTTATTTAGACCTGTGAGGTTATTTAGACCTGCGATAATTTTCTACGCTAAGGTCAGTTTGTTATGACTTTCCATACTCATTGGAGTGTCTTGGATTTCGATGATAATTTACGAAGTCAGTATCTTCTTTGGTTATGAAGGCGGAGATGTTTCAAACTCATGATGATAATTTCTAAGTTCATTCAGTATCTTTTTCTGATGTGAGGTTTCTAGTTGAAAACACAGAGTACAAAAATATCTGTATGCTTGAAGTCTACATGATGTAGATCAGATAAAACTGAACAGGTCTTCCAATGATGATGGCTAATTCAATTCTGACTCTTACAATCAGGTTTTTACAAATCATAAAGTGAGCAGACAGTAGCTTGAACATACGAACATACACACAAATGACATTGATTACAAGTCAGTAGGCCGTTTGGGTTATAGGTCACTGTGGTTGTCTCAAGCAGGAAGCTTGTTGACTACCGTTTGCAAAAACAAATGATTGATGACCACAGATGACGCCAAACTAGACACTGACTGATACAACACTTCATCTTAGTCTACTTTATCATATCCTGTCTGATCACATTCCTGCAAGCAAACTGGTTGACCTCTTGGGTCACTGGTTTTAATTAATCATAGTTTTAGTTTTTATATATGGAATAACATTCCATATTTTATATTATGTAGCACTTACACATGTACTGAAAGGCGATAGTTGAAGCGACTATTATATCATATGCTTTGGCGACCAATTTGTAGAAAGATTGGTGTTACACACTTTTGTATATTGTTAACATAGTAATCACCAGGACTTACTAGTAATTCGATGATGTTTTACATCAGACTCAAATGAGGGGTACATATATTTGCTTCAAAGCTAGATAGCTGTCAACAGTCTTCTCTGAACCTCTTGGTACGTAGACGCTCAGAATACATACTCATCTTAAAATGGTAAAAAATCAATTGCCTTTTAGCAATTAATTTTTTCAGACCCGTGCTTACTTTGTAAACTTTGTAAAAGTTAATTATATTCAATAATAACAAGAACATCTCAATTCTGACTTACAATCTGGTTTACAAATCATAAAAGTGAGCAGACAGTAGCTCGAACATACGAACATGCACACAGATGACATAGATTACAAGTTATGTAGGCCGTTTGGGTTATAGGTCACTGTGGTTGTCTCAAGCAGGAAAGCTTGGACTACCGTTTACAAACAAATGATTGATGACCACAGATGATGGCAAACTAGAAACTGATACAACACGTCATCTTAGCATACTTTATCAAATCCTGTCTGATCACATTCCTGCAAAGCAAACTGGTTGCCCTCTTGGGTCACTGGTGTTAATTAATCATATTTTAGTTTTTATATATATGGGAATAATCATTCCATATTTTATAATATAGCACTTACATAAATGCTCGGTCGGCTTCAAACCAAATACTGAATATTACTCAAACTTGACTTGCAATTGACTTATAGGAGTGTGATACAGACACTATGGTGAATATATTAGATATATAGAAAATACTTGTAAGTAAAAAAAAATTCATGGTGCATACAAATACAGATTCATGTAGTGAGATATGAGACATATGCATATGATAATATTCGTAAATGATAATGATCATGTGATATATAATGATACAGTTTTTATACTTCAACTCATGAAGATACATATGCTACAGAAAATACTAATGTACTTCTGATAATTGCATAACATAAAGATTTACATGATAAAAATCATATTCGTAACTGATAAAAATCCTATGTGAAGTGATATAAAAATCATATATTAACTGATATACTAACTGATATATTAATTGATATATTAACTGCTGTTATTGGTAAGATACAAGGTAACAGATTGATTATAGGCTAACCTGATTTATTTATACATGATATATATATATAGATATATATATATATATAGATATATGATATATATATATATATATATATATATATATATATATATCCATATAGAAAATATATATATATATTATATGTATATATATATATATATATATATAGATATATATATATATATATATATATATATATATATATATATATATCATATCTATATATATCTATATATATATATATATATATATATATATATATATATATATATCTATATATATATATATATCTTATATATATATATATATATATATATATATATATATATATATATAGATATATATAATATATATATATATATATATATATATAGATATATATATATATATATATGATATATTATATATATATATATATATATATATATATATATATAGATATATGTATATTATATATATATATATATATATATATATATATATATATATTATATATATATATATATATATATGTATATATAATATATATATATATATTATATATATATATATATATATATATATATATATATATTGATTCATTTAATTATGATCAATATATGTGCACTTAATACAAATGATTAACATAAATGACTAATCTAAGTGATTAATCTAGGTGCACTTTAAATTTTCAAATAAATTCCTAGTGCGTACACACACCCAGATATATATTGATTCATTGATTAAATTCAATAATTATTCAAAATAAGCATGCTTAGATATATAATGAATGTGATACTTACATATTCTGTTATTTACCTAATACTTTATCTATGAGACCTATATAGATATTGATCCTTTACTGATACTTTATATATGGAATACATAGCCAAGGATATACCCACTACACATTTAACTAGCGTTTTAAACAACTTTTCGCCAATTACACATTTCCAGACAACCACCTATAGCCAAATGAAATGGCCAATTCCAAGACTGGTTAAAAAACAAGGGGAAATGGCTGGACAGGGTCCGACGTTCTATTTTGCGCCCATACTTGTTCTCTGCATCCTATGCCATACGAATACGTTTGCGATGAATAAAATCATCCCCAGCACGAGTCCTGCGCCACCAAATGGAAGTATGGTCCCTTTGTAGTCAATTCCGGACAGCTGGACCATTCCGCATTAAAAAAGAAATTAACTTAACGCTGGGATACAGGTGTCGGTCCAAGAAGTCCGCAAAACTAAGTTTGTTCACTTATGATGGTGCTTATTCCCCTTCCCCCGCATTGTAGGTAGTCGTTACTCCAATGCAGTTGTCTGCAGCGACGAACGGGTTTTGAAGTTGTAGACGACCTGTCCAGGCATGTGATGTAAAAACTCTCCCTACTGCAGTTCCGTTAATCAGCCTGTAAGTGAAATTATAACTTGTCACAAGAGCAAAGTAAATCAGACAACGTCCAAATATGGGAGGGAGAAAGCCGTAAGGACTAGACTTAACCCTCATGAATTTGCGATATATTATGGAATTGAAAAGAGTCAGCTGTACAAACTTTTTTATCCATGGCATTATAACAATAAGTCAACCTATACAGGTCTCTGACAACCGTAAAAATATCCATGTTAGCAGATATCAATACGAATCCCAAAGAAAATTCTATATTACTGGTAGTAAGTTACTAGACAAAGAAGTGTGGGAAACGGAACCTATTGTAAGATTGCCAGGCAACATAAGAAATCAAAGAGAATATTAATCATGATTCTGTAATTCTTCTACGCTTACTGAAATTAAGCTGTGATAAAATCCGATCCTATGTGCCCCTATCAAAAGGTTCATATTCAATTTTCGCGCACATCCTCTGAGGTTAATTTCTAAAACTTTTAATAGGCAGGAGATGCTATGAAAAGAACACACTATGTAACTAATTCTATATAAACTTTGTGTTTTCAAGGAAAATGTGACATTTTTCCCATGAATGTGATCTACTTGAATTGTAATATGCTAATGTTGCAAGTAAATGTCCGTTTACCAATGTCATAAGCTGATTTATTGACTCTAATTGTCTATGAAGTTCAGAAAAAATTAATTCATTTTGATGTTATAGAAATTCTATTTGCTTATTTTGTTCATTAATTTAAAACGATTGCGATTCCTTAACAAAACTTGCATTGATCACCGCGGATAGACACTTGTACCTAACAACCTGCGTTGCCCATGAGAACTTCCAACTTCTTACAAAGTATATTATATCGACTTACAACTTGTATCCATAATAACTTTATATTTGGATGATAAATATGGGGTGGCTTGGAATGAATGTGGAAAAGTGTTCTTTAGTGGGCGTACCGTATAAGGCTACTTGCGGTATCATTTCTATAGATACATGATATGAATGATAAAGGTATTTAAAACGCAAGATTTGCTATAATCCAGTTCGGATCCAATATCATGAGTGTAACTCGTAGGACATTGACACTTTTCTTATTTATCCGTTCTACCAAACCGATTGACTCTGGGTGATAAAATAGGGTATTGATTTTCTTAATGGAAAGGAATTCACACAACGAGTTAAGGAAATTATTATTGATTAGACCACCCGAGTCAGAGATTATCTTGTGTTGAATTCCGTGTTTACTGATACAGCACTCATAAATATTCCTAGAGCACTCAATTGCGGTGTTTGTCTTTTAGTGCTATTAATTCTATATAACGTGTCAAGGCAATTATTAACACTAAGAGGTATTTATTTCCTCTCTCAGACTCGTAAACTATGTTAATAAATCTATGTGTACTCTTTCAAAAAATAGATTTGGCACGGGATAGGCCCCTAAACTGACAGGTGTCTTAGCATGTCCCTTGTTTTCATGACACATGTTGCAATTAGTTATGTGCTTTTTATATCTGTAAGCATTGTAGGCCAGTAAAATAGTGATTTGGCTTTCTGTGACATAATAGCGAACCCTGGATGGCCATATAATGGATTGGAATGCAACCAGTTTAGGACAATTGGTACGAAAGAGATTATTACTACTACCTGGTCGTTAGTCACCTGCCTTGTTTTTCAGGTTTTCCTTGTCACGGACCTACATATAATATTACATTGATTATGTAATTCTGCTACACATACTTTTGCTTTAGGGTTTCCGTTTGAATTGTTTATTCGTTTTGCTTAGCTGCTGACCCTTGCCTTGTCTGTTTGTAACCAGTTCAGCGCTCCAACCCAGGTATTCAATGTTTACGATCACTTGGGTTAATGAATTTTCTTTTTCAGATACGTTTTTAACAATAGGCAATGATGTTTCTATATCTTTTAGTCCAACTAATGGTTCTTTGCAGTATGGTGCAGGATTGGGGGATAATGTGTCAGCTATGATAACTTGGCTCCAAACGAACTGAATGATCATATGCCGCTAAGTTCCTTTGGGACTGTGATTAAAGCTTTGAGAAAACTCGGTAAGTGACTTATGGTCAGTAAGGACTTTAACAGGATAGCCGTGATTATGAACTTAAAATGTACTAGTGAGTTAACGACTACCATAGCCCTTCCTTGTCTATTACTGCCATATTTAACTTTCAGAGGGCTTTAGTTTACGTGAATAAAAAGATATAGGAAAGAACTGTTTATCATATTGCTGAAGTAGTACCTCTTCTACCCCTTGGTCTGAGGCAACTGTTACAATAAAAAAAAAATTCCTTATCTAAATCAGGAAATTTTAAGATAGGTGAGCTGCATAATTCCAATTTTAAGATATCGAACGCCTGTTGATGCTTTTCAGACCTTAATAAATCCACGCCCTTCTTCGTTAAGATCTGTTAAAGAAGCTGCTGTGATTGACGACGTTACATATAAACTACGATAGTAGTAACTACCCACTACAGCGCAAAAGTGCTGTATCCCCCTTACGATAATAGGTACCAGAAAGTTATGAATAGCCGACACCTTACCATGGACTACTTCAAGACCTTGACTAGACACATAAAACCTAAATAAACATGTTCGGTTTTTTAAAACTCACATTTAGATATTTTAACTCTGAGATTATTTTGTCTTAGTCTCTGTAGCACTAGCTCTGAGTTTATGCGAATGTACTTCTAAAGTATTGAAAAAATTACAAGACCAACAATTTAGGAATGTAGGTTACCCCTAAAAGGTCTCCAGGACAATATAGAATCATTCTGGTGAATGTAATTGGGGCGTAACTATAAACCGGAGGCATACGTAAAAATTGATAATGCCCCTGAGTGGGCTGAAGGTACATTCACTTAGGTAATGGTATCTGGTGAAAGCCTTTAAGTAACGTCCAAGTTGGCCGAAAAAATTTATTCTGACCTAACAAAGATAAGATATCGTCGGTACATGGCCATGGAAAACAATCGGGAATCATTTCCTTGTTTAAGCGACATAAATCTATTCAGATACGCAAGTCCGATCTTTTTTAGCATGACGTTTAACCCTCTTACGCCGAAGCGGTAAAAAAAAATTGTCTCCGTGTGCCGAGGTGTTTCAGAGTGAGCGCAGAAGCGGGAAAAAATATTTTTTCAAAAAAACAAAAAATCACAGCGCGCTTAGTTTTCAAGATTAAGAGTTCATTTTTGGCTCCTTTTTTGTCATGGCTGAAGTTTTTATATGCAACCATCAGAAAAATGACAAAAAATTTATCATTTTCATATATAAATAATGCGAGATATGATAGCGCCAAAAACGAAATTTCATATATTAATTGTATTCAAATCGCGCTGGTGCGCAAAACGGTAAAGGTAACAGGTAATTTTTTTTAATGTACACTACATTGCAATCATTTGGTATATAAAACACATTGTAAAACGATAAAGCAACACAGAGAAAATATTATCACAAAATAATGCATGAATTCGTAACGCACGGACGTAAACAAATATTTTTTTCAAAAATCACCATAAATCTAAATATTGTCCTAGAGACTTCCAATTTCTTTCAAAATGAAGAAATATGATTGAATATTACTATACTGTAAGAGTATTAGCTTAATATTGCAGTTTATGACCATATCTGACGAGTTAAAGTTGACCGAATGTCAAAATTATATATATATAATATATATTATATATATATATATATATATATATATTATATATATATATATATTATATATATATTATAATATATATACATATATATATATATGTCAATTATTCCAAAAATAAGAAAAAGCTACAACCTTTCAAATATTTTCGTTTTATTCTACAGAAATTGCGCCACATTTTTCATATATAAAACTCTATGAAATGCCTAATATGAAACGGAGGCAGCAAATATTCCGAGAATGGGAACGTATGTATTTCGGAGATTTGTGGCGGAGAATCACAGCGCGCGGAGGAAGAAAGATTTTTTTTAAAATTCACCATAAATCTAAATATTTTGTTCTAGAGACTTCGAATTGTTTCAAAATGAAGATAAATGACTGAATATACTAGACTGTAAGAGTTTTAGCTTACAATTGCGTTTTTCGACCATTACGGTAGAGTCAAAGTTGACCGAACGTGGTTTTTTTTCTATTTATCGTGATTTATATGCAAAATATTTCAAAAGAAAAAATGAGAAAAGCTACAACCTTCAATTATTTTTTGTTGTATTCTAAATGAAACTGCACATATTTTTTCATATACAGAACTTTATGTAAACGGCTAATTTAAAATGGTTGCAAACATTACCACAATCGCATGTATGATTTCGGATTTTTCGGAAGAGTTACCGCACTGACCTAAAGGAAATGTTATTTTTTCATAAATTCACCATAAATCGAAATATTGTGCTAGAGACTTCCAATTTTTTCTCAAAATGAAGGTAAATGCTTGAATATTACTAGAATATAAGCGCTTAGCTTACATTGCGTTTTTCGACCATTTCGGTAGATGTCAAAGTTGACCAAAGGTGGTTGAAATTTGGCAATATCGTTATTTATATGGAAAAATATCTCAAAAAAATGATAAAAGCTACAACCAGGGTGTTGTTTTAGTTGTATTGTGCATGAAATTGCGCACATTTTCATATATAAAAAAATTTATATAACGGCTAATTTTAAAATGGTGCAAACAATACCACAATTGCATGTATGATTTTTTTCGGAAGAGTTACCGCGCGGACACGTAAGGAAAAAGGTTTTTTTTCATAAATTCACCATAAATCGAAATACTGTGCTAGAGACTTCCAATTAGTTGTAAAATTAAGGTTAAATGATTGAAGTATTACTAAAATATAAGAGTTTTAGCTTACAATTGCGTTTTCTTTTTGACCATTTCGGTAGAGTCAAAGTTGACCGAAGGTTGAAATTTTGGCAATTATCGTTATTTTATGAAAATATCTCAAAACTGATAAAAAGCTAAAATCATGAGTATTTTATTTTTGTATTTTTCCACATAAAAATGCTCCACTTTTTCATATATAATACTTCATGTAACGGCTAATTTACAATGGTACAAAAAATTATGTCAAAGTGACGAAATAATTTCAGAGATGTGTCACATACTTTTTAGCGCAGCAAGAAAGAAATTCGCAAGGTGTTGTTTTGTAAACAAACAACACCTTGATCCGTGAACTCCCAGCATCCCCCAAGGTGCGTGATTCAAAAGTTTTAGGCTGGTAGGCCTATAAGTATTTTTCCGCGAATTTTAAAAAAAAACTTTTGTAAGTCGACGTAAAATACGTCCAGTCGGCACACGGGAGACAAAAAAATGTCGACGTAAAATACGTCCAGTCGGCGTAAGAGGGTTAAGGGAAAAATTATATGGGCTATTTGATTTCTTAATGACTCCATATTACTAACATTTTTCAACTTCGTCATTTAATCTCTATTTTGAAATTCATTGGGAGTCTATATGAAGGTTCACGTATATAGCGTTTATGTTTGTTCTTAGACCGTATTTTGTGTTTTCTTTACCTTACACAAGTATATGTATATTTAATTATGACTATATTTATGTTAGGTAGAACATAGAGTGGTAGTTGATTTGCTTTCTTCAATTTTACTTGAAGTGACTTAGAATCAGGGAAGTACTTAGACTTCTGAAATCAGGGAAAATACTTAGAGTTTTAAAGTGGTGATGGAGTGATGCCCTTTGATTAATTTAATTACTTACAAGATTACCTCACACCTGTTTGATGATTAAGGGATCACTGTGCCTTTAGAGTATTCAGTTGTTTAAACGTGTTATGAGGGTTCAGGTGTCTGGCTTTTGTGAGGTAACATTAAATGAATGGTAAGTGTAGTAACCAGATACTTGGCACTCGTAACATTGTATAAAATATATATATATATATTATATATATATATATATATATATATAATATATATATATATATATATATATATATATATAATATATATTATATACGTGGTGTGTGTGTGTGTGTATTTATCCTGCAATAAATAAAACTTGTGTAATATGTGAAGGCATTCGAATAATAATCATAGAAAAATTGCATCCATAACTTAGTGGGTACACGCAATGAAAGTAAAGACACAGAAAGGACAGTGCTTTAATATATTTTCTTGATCATAGTAATGAGTAGGAATTATTTAGGATACTAATCTTTATTAGATATAATTATTTACTACTAAAAGCAGTCTAAAGAAAGAAGGAAAACCTAATTTCATTAATGCATGTAATCATTACTTGTTTTATGTTCAAAAGACTCAACGCGGACCAAAACGTAATCTATTTATAATTAACCGGTCGAGTGCGAGGTATAAAGGTCGTTTTTACATTTCTTTTGATGATTTATGGAATTCCAGAGAGGCAGCTGTCTGTCATGTGACAAACCTAATATACCTCCTGAAGACGGTGTAGTAAGCATATTAAAATGACATTAATGAATACAGCCCTGCATATTACTGTGTTTTTGTATATATATATATATATATATATATAATATATATATATATATATATATATATATATATATATAGTATATATATAGATAGTATATATATAGATATATATATAATAGTATATATATATACATAATATATATTATAGTATATATAGATATATATATATATATATATATCTATATATATATATATATATATTATATATACATATATATATAATATATATATATATATATATATATATTATATATATATAGATATAGATATAGATATAGATATATGTATCTATATATATATATAGATAGTATATATATATATATATATAGATAGATATATATATAGTATATATATATACACATATCTAATCTATATCTATATATATATATATACTATATATATATATATATATATATATATATATAATATATATATATATATATATATAATATATATATAGAGATATAAAATATATATATAATATATATATATATATAGATATATATATAGCAATATGATATATATATATATATATATAATATATATATATATATATATATATCATATATCTAATAATCTATATATATATATATATATATATATATATATATATATATATATATATATATATATATATATATTTATATATATTTATAATAGATATATATAGATATATAGATATATATATGATATATATAGATATATATATATATATATACATATATATATATTATATATTATATATATATATATATATATATATATATATATATATATATATATATACCCTGTAAACAAATACTGGTTCCACTAAATGCGAGTTGCCATACTCATGTTTTATTCGTTGAATCATTACACATAAAGGTGAAATGCTCATAGTAAATGAAAAATACTCAGCATAGGGATATCATAATTAATATGATCGTTAATCTCGATAATCTCAATATGGAACTGCGTGTTATTGCTTTCAGTTGTTGGGTCGAAAATTGCATGTCATATTAGATTGGATGTATATATAGACACATATATATTATACCACACAATGTATAATATATATATATATATATATATATATATATATATATATATATATATATATATATGTATGTATATATATATGTATGTATATATATATATATATATATATATATATATATATATATATATAGATACATATTATATATATATATATATGTATGTATGTATGTATGTATATAAATATATACTTTATATATATATATATAGATATATATATATATATATATATATATATATATATATATATATATATGTATGTATGTATGGTATGTATAAACCTGAATGACGAAAGTTGGAACGAGATAAAATCCATAAATAAAAGTATAAGCCACGAAGGAAAAAATAAACAACGGAGTGTTTATTTTGCCCTTCGTGGCTATATATATATATATATATATATATATATATATATATATATATATATATATATATATATATATATATATATATATATATATATATATATACGCGTGTGTGTTGCATTCCTGCATTTCTGTATGTGTGTATGTCTGTGTATTACTTATTGAATCAATATGAGTGATGCATAATATACGTTCTTACCGTGCGTATATTTCTTTGTTAGGTATCATATCAATACACTCGATTGCAATCAGAAATTCCTCTTCATTTGCATATTATGAACGAAACTGCAAAACTTATTCTCGTGAGTAATCAAGAAAGATTCGTGGAACTGGGAACTATAATTTCTACAACAAAACGGGAATTAAGAGTGGGAAGTTTTGCTCCTGTTGTATTTTGTATTTCATTTTATTAGGTTCAATCGTTAGACTTAGGAATAATGGGACTGCATCAGATCATCTTTGCTCTAAAGAAAAGATTTAAACACTTTAATGAAAACATCATATTATATCTTATATATATATATATATATATATATATATATATATATATAATATATATATATATATATATATATATATATATATATATATATATATATGTATATATATATACAACAAGGAGCTGAAGGAGACGTCATGTTACATGTACCAGTAATTGTCCATTTATTAAACAAGCTGACGTTTCGAGGGACACAGCCTGATTTCAAAGCTGAAAAACGTAATTCATAATATATAAAAGACTTAAGAATTAAGAAATTTACAATTTAAAAAATATTTACACAAAAATTTTAAAAAAAAAAAACTAAAATGCAACAGACAGAATGAAAGGAAAAAGAAACCGAAAACAGAACCGCTACCGTTTCAGGACGGGAAACCAAGGACCTAATGACATAAAAAGCAGAGAGACAGGGGGCACACTCAAGACAGGTACAGTATTGTGGAGGTAGCTTGATTGTTTTAAACCGGAGGAACAAGCTTCTTAATATATAACGATTCGGCTATTGCTAATTGATGAGGTGAGGTGGCTCTGGAGAGAATTTTAAAATGTTTATATTCAATCTTTTTTACATTTTTTGGCATGATCGGGTATATTATAAAATTCAGGCTTAGTTAATTTATTGCCTGTTCTGTAACTAACTCCCCGATGACAATCAATTTTAACTTTTAGTAGGCGACGAGAAGCCCCCACATATTTCCCCACCTACATTTGGGGCAAGTATATAAAAATAAAACGACATTGGAAAGTCATCAAGGAGCTTAGTCTGTCTTTAAGTTTAAAAAGCGAAGCAATGGTTAACAAAGGGTTCTTTTGGTTATAACCTCTACTGTTAACTGCCGGAAGGTGTCGGTGAATAAAGGTCATTTAACTGAACATAAAGGACTTATCATGAATAAAAGGAATACTGAAGTTAAAATGCCAACTTGGGTACAGTAGGGAATATTAAAAACAGGAACAAACTTTCGATTAAGAAAATTTACAATTGTTTAAAAAAAAAAGTTTGGAGTTTGGCATTGGGTAGCAATTTTCTAAAAATAATTTTTGGAGAAATGAGATTTCTTGGTGGAAACCAGACCAAGTGGAGGATAAAGTATAGGCCCTGTGGAAGAGAGTACTTAAGGAGTTTAGTTTGAAATTAAAATGACAACTGCTTATAAAAATTTGTACCTAAGCCAGTAAAGGTTTGTTTTCTAAAAATAAAAGTACAGAAGCCCTGCTCGTTACGGGACACAAGTATCCACAAACATGCAAGTTTATTGTTTTCTTCGTAATCGATCGTGAACTTAATGTTGGGATGGGCTACATTGGTCGTATTCAAGAAAACTGATCGGCTTGCTCTTTAGTTCTAAAAAGTAAGAAGGTGTCGTCTACGTTATCGTTCTGTAAAATAAACGGCAGAAAAAGAGAGGGGCCAAAGTTGTCCAGCAACTGTTCCTCTAGATGGCACATAAAGATGGTTAGAAAAAAACTGGGCCAAGAGGACTGCCCAAGGCCATACCTTCAACCTGAGTGTAAGCTGTATTATTAAAAATAAAGGTAGTGTCCTGCACTGCCAGTTGCAACATTTTCTTAAAATTATCATAATTAAAACCGTGAAAAATAAAATATATCGTTGGGTAAAAAATTTTGTCTAAGATTATTTGTATTGTCTCTTCCACAGGGACATTGGTAAAAAGAGACTCCATATCCAAGCTTACCAGAAATAAATCAAAAATCTTGGCATAAGAAAAACGTTGTCCCTAAATTGTCGGAATTTTGACTGAATAATTATTCATAGAAAATTCATTCAACAAGGGCACCAAAAACTTAGCCATCTATAATTAGGGGTTTCGTAGGAAGCAAAGAATTGGTCTAATAGGGACACCTTCCTTATGCACTTTGGGTAAAAACCATACATTGTTCCATAAGAACCACCAGTTACTCATCAAATTCTGATAAGTGCCGTTATCAATTATCTTATTGTCAAATAAACTTTTTAGAAACCTATTGATACGATCTTCTAATCGAAAAAATAGTGGCAAAATCCGGTACACCAATCCTTTTAAATTTTGACGTGTCATTTAAAATACTCAACACTTTATTAAACATAATATCGCGGTTAAGAAGAACCACACCTCTACCTTGTATGGTTTGAAATGATGATATTATCTAGTTTACTAAGATTTCTGAGAATATCCATGTTCTTGCTTTTTCAATAAAGGAGTCCAACAAGTGGTTAGATTGTTAAAGGTTTATGGGTCAAAGTATGTAATTGTGAACGAAACTCTTCGGTATTTAGTGGCAATTGCAAAGAAGTTAACCTGGAGAAGGCAGATTCCAACGCCCCAAAGAATTGACAATAGAGAGGAACAGTTGCTGGACAACTGTCCCCTATCTTTTCTGCCGTTATTTTACAAACGATACGTAGACGACACCTTCTTACTTTTTAGAACTAAAGAGCAAGCCGATCAGTTTCTTGGAATACGCCAATGTAGCCCATCCCAACATTAAGTTCACGATCGATTACGAAGAAAACAATAAACTTGCATTTTGGATATACTGTGTCCCGTAACGAGCAGGGCTTCTGTACTTCTATTTTTAGAAAACAAACCTTCACTGGCTTAGGTACAAATCTTTATAGCAGTTGTCATTTTAATTTCAAACTAAACTCCTTAAGTATCTCTTCCACAGGGCCTATACTTTATCCTCCACTTGGTCTGGTTTCCACCAAGAAATCTCATTTCTCCAAAATTATTTTTTAGAAAATTGCTACCCATCCAAGCTTTTTTTAAACAATTGTATAATTTTCTTAATCGAAAGTTTGTTCCTGTTTTTAATATTCTTACTGTACCCAAGTTGGCATTTTACTTGGTTCCCGTCCTGAAAGGTAGCGGTCTATTCTTTCATTCTGTCTGTTGCATTTTATTCTTTTTTTTATTTTATTTTTGTTTAAAGTGTAAATATTTTTTAAATTGTAAATTTTTTAATTCTTAAGTCTTTATATATTATAATTACGTTTTTCAGCTTTGAAAATGAGGTTGTGTCCTCGAAACGTCAGCTTGTTTAATAAATGGACAATACTGGTACATGACGTCTCCTTCAGCTCCTTGTTGTATGTTGGTTGATAGCAACGCTTCCCATATCCATATATATATATATTATATATATATATATATATATATATATATATATATATATATATATATATATATATATGTTACTCCCCCAACCCTTGTTCACTAAACTACACAAACTGGGAACTCTTACCTGTAGTCAGTAGTGCCCTCTGTCTGCAATCATGTCATTAGGCTATTAAGGTCTCATAGGTATAAAAATATACTATATTATTACCCAAAGCAGTTGATTATAAAATAGAACAAACTGATTAAAAAGTCATAATGGCATAAAAAGCTAAATCTGCCATAAAGAAACCAGTAAGTTAACATTTTACCCATCCTGACTAAGAATTCTTTCCCATACCCAAAATGTCAATAAGTACATCGTTATAGTCAGGTTAGAGATTCCCGTCTCTAAATTAGCCATGAAATAGGACCCATCTGTAATAAAGATCATAATATGATAACAGGCTACACATCATCACTTTTCAAAGTACTCACGTAAAGAGAGTATTTCACACTTCGCTCTCTTTTGAAAGGTAACGGTTTTCTAAGTCTTTATAAAATATGTCCTAACTTTACGATGGGGCGGTTTCTCTCCCACGTAAAGGCTTTCTCTCCCAATACTCGGCGTGTACCCCTTAACCTCTTTGTGTTCACCGAAGGAATGTGTCTTTTGCAAGTGCCTTGGACTATTAGGCATGTAACACCCGTACAGACGAACGTACTTGTCTCACGACCGGGTGAGTGATCTCTGGGTTAAACTGCTTGTGCATCAAATTCCTTTCACATGTAAGCTGCCCCTAAAGTTCATCCTGTCTCCAAGAGAGAAGTGATATGTGACTTTACTTAACATTAGCATTTTAAACAGATTATTAATCATTGCCCCTCTTTTTCATCTGACACACACACACACACACACACACACACACACACACATATATATATATATATATATATATATATATATATATATATATATATATAGTGTGTGTGTGTGTGCGTGTGTGGTGTGTGTGAGTGTGTGTGTGCGTGTGTGTGTGTGTGTGTGTGTTGTGTATCGTACTGTTGTCTTTTCATCCCAGTTTGATGCTTTCTCGATGTGAGTTCAAGCTATGTACTAGCAAAAACTGTTATTGACAAAATGGCGTGACGAGTAGTTTCCCTGGTTGCAACCCTTCGTGCCTTTTATTGTACCCTCCTTTCATATTCTCTTTCTTCATCTTACTTTCCTCAATCCTCTCTTAACGAATGAGTCATAATGCAACTTCTAGATTTTTCTCCTGTTGCACCTTTCAAGACTTTTACTGTCAATTTCCATTTCGACGCTGAATGACCTCATATCTCCCACTGCTTGGTCTTTAGCCCAAATTATATTTGCAGTTCAGTTCAGTTCAGTAGAGATTCCCTTCCGAAATATTCAGACGCTTGTGAATTACTGAAATATCTTTTACACTAGTCATTTGATCTAAATGGTACTTTGACACAGAGCACAAGATACCTCCCGCTAATTTTGGGTAATATAGTGCACTGTCAAATGGTATTAGTAAAGGCGTTTACTCTTGACTTACCTGGTGTTGCCAAGCATCGCCAACCTACGGCAGAATACTATAGAAGCATGCAGTAAAAAAAATTTAATATTCTTAATCGGTTAAGCAATCGTAAAATTCAACGAATGTCACAATTTTATTTTATCAACATATATAATTTTGTATAGATAAACAACCTCATTACTAAAACGTATGTAGTCATTATTGATTTAATAATGGTGAAACTTATATATACATACACACACACACAAATATATATATATATATATATATATATATATATATATATATATATATATATATATATATATATATATATATATATATGTATATATACTCCAAGGGTAAGCTAGAGACAAAGTAATAGATGATACGATGGATGAGATAGCTACTTTGGTAGATTGGTTGACCAATATGTGTGATTCTTGTGTGTGAGTGCATTATGAAGATTCACATACTTATTGAGATTAATCCCTAATCGATTGTCAGCTTTCTCCATCTTGTATACGTGGCAACCGACAGACACCCCTTATCATTATGGTATTACCTAACACGCCAAGGATACTATTAACCAAGGCCAAGAGAAAGACCAAGGCTAAGAGAAAGAGGTCTGCTCACTTCTACCCAAAATCCCCCAAAGTAGGCTGAGCTTATCTACCTCTGTATTGCATCAGCAGATGAACTGTCGCAAAGAAAACGACCTTGAGCAGGTGCCTCTAAGGTACGTCATTGCTTACGTAGTTACCCAAGGTGGAGACAACTCCACCCATGGGTAGACCTTGTCTCTCTTGGCCTTGCTTTGAAACAGGAAATGCTGGGAAAAATGAAAAATCATTATGGTCGTTACGTCAAACTTCGCTATCCTTTTCATTATGAAATCTCCGGTTACATGCTAGTATTGAGAAATATCATGGGAAACGTTATTTTATTGCACATAGTAAGTTTCAAAGAGGTATTAGCGGGAGAGAGGGAGGAAAAACAACGGTATAAGAAAGAGTGATAGAGAGAAGAAGGGAGAGAGAGGGAAGGGATGGGGGCATGAGCGGATTTATATGTGGATTAGTCCTGGTGACTCATGCGACTTTGCATTTCATTAAAAGTCAAGAGTGTATGCCTTAATTAACACCACTTGTCAATGGACTATGTTACTAAAACTTAGCTGGATTTGCATTATACACTTAGTCAGAGTGCCATTTCAATCAGATAATTATCTTGAAAGATATTTAGAAAAACAATGACTCGCTCCTGAAATGGATATTAGTAGTCTCTCCATATCGCTTAATTTCAAATTCGTTCTGGTGTCCCAAGTTTTCTACTTAATAAGCAGTTAACAGCATATGCCGTTAGACATAAAGTGTTCATACATTTCACATATCAGTTCTGTGTTCGTCAATGTTCCTCTTGTTCCATGAATTTGCCACTAATGTCTGATAACTTCAGATCTTCTACCTTCTTACTGCAGGAACGATCTTGGTTGTTCTTGTTCTTGGAAGTATCATTTAGTCCCATTCACTTTTATAGGTGCAGTATACTATTCTTCCGGTAGCGTGATCATAGTTGAGTTGCTTACAAGGATAGGCCAAGGCGAATGGTAACACAAAGTATAGCTTTACTAGGAGTTTTTTCTATGAAAGAGGTACCTAGGTACACTTGGAAGCTTTCTTTTAATTGCTTCTATTGAAGCCAAAGCTAACATCTAGAAGACATTTGGATGAAACTACAAAACATAGTAGTCTATTTCTGTAAGTCGGGAAGTTAATATGTGCTTGAATTAATTGTTTGTGTCATTGCATGGTTCCAAGAATGAAACAATAAGTTGAGCATCTTGATATAAATGATTACGGGACTTTGATTGAGATAATTCATTTAAAATCGGACTGATTGTTATTGGGAGGGCTATGATGAAATACAGACAATCAAGTAAATATCAAATGAGCTTGAAAAGTGTAAGATATCAATCATTCTGTCGGTATTTACAGAAGGATGAAAAAGAGTAGTTCAGTAGTAAAGTTGTATTATAGGAAAATTTAGAACAAATCTTCTTTTTAGAACGGATAAGTATTTTTTTTTTTAATAAAATGATGCAAGAAAATGTACAATAAAAAACGCAGAATAGCTAAAAATTCTAAAATAAGAAGAGAATATAGTCTAATGATATCTCATAATTGTACAAATGATCGTGAGTATGTAAATACCTTTTATAGTATGATGATGGGAGAAGAGAGAACTGCATGATGCGGAAATGTAAATGTGCCCTTTGAGCATAATTGCTATACGATCTAACTGGCTTATCTGTTAAACGGTGTGTTACGAGATAATTATTATTATGAAGACATTCAGCAGTAATTCGCTAAAGCAGTAAATACCAGTCTGATATGGTGTTTGAAGTTGAAGGTAATTATTAAGCTGTAGGATCGCAAATCTCGTAAAAAGATAATCCAACATTAGTACCGTAGTGGCAATTACCAAAATAATTTAATATGGGTTTCTTTAGCTGAGTGAAAAACATTATTAATGTTATCTTATCTTTTAATCAAGATGCGAATATTTTAAGTCTTTAGGAAATCAGTAAAGTATATAAAGCCAAGCATTATAACGGCCTTAAAATCCAATGCTGAAAATCCGTAAGATACGAGGACCAGCCATCTGTTCCTTGAGAATCTCTTGCTGTTTTTCTTCGGTGATTTAACGATATCTTTCCACTCGCGAAGAATGGATAGGCCCCTTTCACTCCCACGGAATCACCAAGATAGTAGAGTATATTGCACAAAAGGGATCTCTGGTCTCTGAAAGGATTATATTTCTTATCGAAGATGGCTTTATAGAATTTCCGTACTGTGAGTTCTCCCCAATACAAAACTAGAGTGGAGTTAAGTGAGATATTTGAATCTCCTTGTAATCACTGCGGTAACTGTAATGTTTAAATGTACAATTAATTATTCAAGTGAGATTTTATCATTCTTAGGAAACTGAATTTCATTGGTATTTTCCTGTAATAAGTGATCTTTCTGTAAATAGTCACCAATATGCTTTTTCAAAATTCTGTAATTTTTCTTTAATTTGCTGTCTGTATGTTTCAGCTGATATAGTAATTATTATTTCATCTAAAACATTTTTTATCATATAAAAACTCTAGAATAACACTGGAGAAACCTGAAAAACAACCGAGTGAAAAACTAATCTTGCAGTTATAAAACCTTTTCACGCACACACACAAATACATATATATATATATATATATATATATATATATATATATATATATATATATATATATATATATATATATATATATATATATATATATATATATACAATATATATATATATATATATATATATATATATATATACATATATATATATATATATATATATATATATATATATATATATATATATATATATATATAAATTCTTTATCATTATCTCGGCATTTCTTACCTTTTGTATTATCCTACTCTGCTTTTACTTGCGAACTTTCTTAGACTTCACATTTTCTATGCAATTTCTTTTCTCTTTACATTGAAACTTCTGAGGGCGGACAGAAACAGTGCAGACCGACAGATAAATAATCATCTCAATAGTTTTCTTTTAGAGAAAACTAAAAATATCATATTGGATCAGAAAGAAAATCTAGCTCTGAGTGCATTCTTACAGAACTTGAAACAAATGCATTGATCAGCTCTTGAATAATCCTGCTACGAGGAAAGAAAAGGCAAACAAAAAACAGAACAAAGCCTTAAAAATCTGTTTTTCTCGGGAGAGGAAATAACCTCTATCCCTCTCTTATCTCCTGCCTGCAAAGGCAGGAAAAAATAAAATAACGTAAAACCGTTATTTATGATTAGTTTGTATTTATTCCCGTTCATTTATAATCGTCCGAAATATTTTGCTACCGAAAATTCATTAATGTTGCCCTGAAATAAAAGGAAATTGTCATTAAGGAGATAAAATTGTATTTATTGTTTACGGGGAAGAGTGATATCATTCTTAACAACAAATCTAATAACAATAACAAAAACAACGAAAACTCATCCAAAGCTTGGAACTGATAAAGCTCAACATTTAACTATTTTCTCACAGAAGTTTTCTCCAAAAGGTGCAGCTGAAAAGTAGAAAAATGTAGGTTAACTAACTTATGTCTGTCTGTCCCACTGCCTGTTTACCCGACTTGCTGTCCATCAGCTTGTCTGTCAAGTTTAGTTTGGAGTCACAATTTCTCATACTCTGTTCGAAGGGAGTTCAAATAAATTTACCACAAAGGTAGGCCATCGGCTCTCTGTCCCGGTGTCAGTATGTTTCTCTTGCTTGACGCGTCATGAGATTTCAGTGAAACCTACTGAGATGCTTAATCAAACTTTATCAGCAGTATTGTATCAAAGCAGAGTAAATGGTGATGGAGGTTTATCACGATCTCTGAGACTAGATCAGTCCCCATGAGGGCAAACGAATTCATCATGAGATGGCTAAAGCCAACATGATGAGCTAGGGCAGGGGTGGACAAAGTTTTGGACTCCAAGATTTACTCTTAAGACTGAAATTCTTTTACGATCTACCATACTACATAATCACATGTTATTACTGCGAAAAATTCAAATAGTCCATGGTACGATAAAGGATGAGTACAATTGCCGCACTTATATATATATATATATATATATATATATATATAGATATATATATATATATATATATATATATATAGATATATATATATATATATATATACATATATATATATATATATATATATATATATATATATATATATATATATATATATATATATATATATATATATATATATATATATATATATATATATATATATATATATATATATATATATATATATATGTATATATATATATATATATATATATATATATATATATATATATATATATATATATATATATATATATATATATATATATATATATATATATATATACAAATGTGAGTGTGTGGGCCGCTTCAGTTTTTCTTCGTTGGTAAAGGATTGTCGGGGAACGGCGATCGACCAAAAAAGTGGCCGCGATCGACTGTTTTGGCCACCCTTGAAGTAGGTTAGTATGTTATCATGTGATCGGTTAGGGTTGAAAACTGCCTTTTATTATCATTATTTTTTTACAGGTTTTATGAGTAACTTTTTTCTATTTCTAATTCTAAAATGCTTGCTCTAAAAGTCACGCTTGAATAGTTTCAAGCTTACTTGTTTAACGTAACGTCATATATTCTATCAGAACAAAAGAATTTCGTGTAATTTAGTCAGTGTTGCAGTAACCATAAATTGTTCCTTGTTTGCGGTTCCAATTAAGAAACGATCAGTCCCAATAACAGGAAAGAGGAAAGTTCCCATCCTTCACTTGAGCGATCCATGATTGAATACTTCATAAATGACTGGAATATAGCATATAGTATGTTTAAAGTACAGGTGCTTTAGAAAAGTACATAAAAATGTGAGGCTACATGAGCAGCATCAAAGACGTTAGTGCCTTCCTCCCAACCTTGCTAAGATGTAAATTTTTTAATGTCAACGTCAAACTCATAATGCAAATTAATAGAAGGTCATCTTGAATTTCACGGTATAGACTGCAAATCGGCTTCTTGCAGGATGAAAACTTCCTTTCCAGGTGCAAACTCTGGAATGCTTTTGAAAAACTGTCCGGTTTTGGTTAAACTTATCTACTTTCCAAACTCCCTCACATTTGGGAGCGAGAGTTTTATGCAGAATCGGGAAACTCCTACACTCCAACTACACTCCCAAAAGCGTGACTGAAATGCTTGAACCGAAGATGCAACTTGAAACAGAGGAAATCCTCCTACTTGTGTCAGTTACATCGAGTAATATATGTTAATCTACTTTGAGCACACACACACTCCATATATATATAGATATATATATATATATATATATATATATATATATATATATATATATATATATATATATATATATATAATACATATATATATATATATATATATATATATATATATATATATATAAAAACATATATATACTAATATATAGATATATATATATATATATATATATATATATATATATATATATATATATATATATATATATATATATATATATATATTATATCATATATATATATATATATATATATATATATATATATATATATATATATATATATATATATATATATATATAGATATATATATATATATTATATATATATATATATTATTATATATATATATATATATATATATATTATATATGATATATATATATATATATCATATATATATATATATATATATATATATATATATATATATATATATATATATATATATATATATATATCCATACGGAGAAGAAACACAGGAAGGACGACAGTACTTCAGCATTGATCACAGGTGAATGTGAAAAAAAGCAAGTTTGGTTTAACGACTGACTGGGCAAGATTAGAAATGGTGGTAGATTTGCTGGGGCAGCGAGGAGACGGATGAAGACACTGTTCTATAATGGAGACATCTTAAGATCTCTCTTGGGTCGAGGCTTGGTGGGCGTATCCACTGATACTCTTCCTGGAAAGCAGGTCGATCATGGCAGATATCAGAAGCCTCCCTCGTGCTTATCTTACTTCTCGTTTTGCTTCTTAAATCTTGTTAGGGACATGTAAAAGGTATCATCCGTTAAGTAGTCAGATGTTCTCTTTCATAGCGTAAGTGACAGATATTATCTCTTTTTTTCTCTACATAAAAAATGGTTTCCTTTATTAAAAAATCTTCGTTTTTTCTACCTGTCCAAAGTATTTGGATAAGAACCAATAGAGTAAAATGAAAGTTTCTTAAATTCTGTTAACGGTGTTTTAGGTATTTACATGACTGACAACTAATGCTCTTATTTTTTCTCATTTTTTTCAACTTGTTTTAATTCATTTTTCTCGCTAGGTTTCATAAGTTGGATTACGTAACGCGTGAAATTTAAATGCAAAAAAGTCCCAGGTCTCAAGGAGAGAGACAGACAGACAGACAGACAGACAGACAGACAGAGAGAGAATGCTAACGAACTATCAATAACGTGTTATCAATAATTAAGATGGCCTTCTTTGGGCGGTGTTATTGTCTTCGGGTACCAACATTAATGGACATTGATTCAATGCTTTTCCAAATAAATGCTTCTGGAAACTTAGCGCCAACCAAGGCAATTAGTCTTTGCGCATGAAAGCAAGGCCATAAGTCGTTTTTCTACAGCTGCAGTTAATTGGAACACTCCCAAGCAGTTCCGGTTTCATGTGTAAATTTTGCTAGATTTTCATCTACGCTAAAGAGAATTGTTTTCTTCCAGAATTGTGTTTATTTGTTTGGCAGAATTGCTGGAAAATTGAACAGAAGGCTGTCCTTCCACGAAGTCAGGCCGGCAGTTAAACAATTAATGCTGGAGTTCAGTGTAATCTTAGTTCTCGTTGTTAGTCACACTTTTGGTGAAGCTCCTTGCCCCAGAATTGCATGGAATTCTTCATGTGTAGAATATTGCCTTTTTCGGGAAAATTCAAATATTAGTAAAAATCCAATACATAGATATGTTGATCATTTTCCTTCTGCATAATAGAGGTCAAAAACTAATTAGGTGATCCTAAATATAGAAACTGCCAAATCTACTGACAAAGAATAAAATGGTTTGAGGGAGGACAAGGCAGAGATTCAGCTAAGAAAGTGATATTAATCCACTTTCGGAAAGGTTGGATGCCGAGAAATATCTAAAGACCGGCTGACGAAAAGGGTTTAAGCTTTTTAATTCAGCATAACCGGCATGATACTGTGAGAGATCAGAAGACTGGTGAAAAGGGTTTAAGCTTTTCGATTTAGAATAACCGTAAGGATAATAATAGAGATCAGATGACTGTCTGGCGGAAAGGTTTTGAGTTTTTTAATTCAGAATAATTGGTGTGATGCTGAGAGAGATCAGAAGACTGTCTGGCGAAAATGGTTTGAGCTTTTAATTTCAGAATAAGTGGTTGGATTCTCAGAGAATTCAGGAGACTGTCTGGCAAAAGGGCTTAAGCTTTTTAATTCAAATAAAAAACAGGTATAATACCGAGAGAGATCAGAAGAATGTCTGGTGAAAAGGTTTAAGATTTTTAATTAGGAATAACCGGTAGGAGCTGAGAAAGATCGGAAGACTGTCTGGTGAAAAGGGTTTAAGATTTTAATTAGGAATAACCGGTAGGAGCTGAGAAAGATCGGAAGACTGTCTGGTGAAAGTGGGTTTAAGGCTTCAGCGTTTCTTAACCTTTTCGACCTCAGCACCCATTTTGGTCAGGCCTAAGCAGTCCAACATCCCCTACCATTGGTTAACACTTAGTTACTACAAGGATAAAGTAAAGACATGGCAGTACATCTAGATCATATATTTGGTTCATTCTCCAAAACAAAAACAGTAATTATGGTAATAGCATTGGCAAAAACAATAAGAAAATAAAGGAAAGATCATAGACAAACTCAATAAACAATACTCATCAATGGCGATTTTTGCCGTTGCTTCTGTGGGACTAGTTTCTCGTATCGTGGCATCGTGTGTGCCAGTGCCTCCCTCTTGTCGTGGAGCAGGCCTCCATGAACCGACGGTTCGGATAGTTGTCTTGATAAACAGCATGGTCGAGAATGCCTTCTCACACAGGTAAGTAGTTTGGAAATGGAGTGATCATCTACAGCGCTGCCCTCGCCAGTCCGGGTACGCAACCAACTGATCACACCAAAAATGAGACAGTGATGATGCGCGGAATTTGTCTTGCAACCCTGGTTCTCTTGCAAATCAATAAATTCCTCCTTCAGGTTGTCAGCATCTCTCATTTCTGCCAGGAAGGGCTGCTGAATCCATTCTGGGAATGTCAGATCATTGGGGAAGTACTTTTCCATGGTGGTTTCAAGGTGCGAAAGGTGAATATCAATATTTTCTAAAACCGTTGCGCTGATTGTCTTATCCCACCCCCAAATTTTCTTCAAGAACTGGAAAGTTCCCACACTTCCTCCCTCAACTCGACGCTTCCAGATTGGCGAGCTTCTTTTTGAAGGCTTCAGTCTTTTCTGTAGAAAGATATTATTAGGTTTGAAAAAATCATCTATCCATTCATATAAAAATATTATGTGACACATTGTAGAGAGAGAGAGAGAGAGAGAGATGAGAGAACGAGAGGAAGAGAGAGAGAGAGAGAGAGAGAGCTGTGAGCGAATAGGGAGGACCCTATCCTCCAATGATCTTGGCAGCATTACTGCTGCCTGACCTTCTACACACAACTATTACCTGGAAGTGTGAAATGCTCGTACAAATAAGTGTTTTTTTATCACCATGCTGGAATACATCTGAAAATCAGGTTAAATTTGACTGAATTTTAAAAATGCATTAAAACTACATTTGTTCCAAATGTATTCCTTCACTACAGAAACACTGTATTTTACCGAAACCATAGTGGACCACTTCCCCAGCACGCCCTGAAATTGATTTCAGCACACCATGGGGGTGCTAGCACCCAAGGTTAAGAAACGCTTAAACTTTAAGCTTTTTGATTCAGGATAACCAGTATAATTCTGAGAGAGATCAGGGAACTGTCTGGCAAAAAGGGTTTAAGCTATTAATTTAATAGGAGCTCAGAAAGATCAGAAGAATGTCTGGCAAAAAGGGTAAGCTATTTGATTTAATAATAACTGGTAGGATGCTGAGAATGATGATAATACTGTCTACAGAAAAAGGATTTAAGTTTTTTAATTCAGAATAACCAGAAGGATGCTGAGAGAGATCAGAAGACTGTCTGGCTAAGAGGCTTTAAGTGTTTTAATTAGAATAGTTGGTAGGATACTAAGAGTGATCAGAAGACTTTTCTGATTTTTTAATTCGGTATAACCAGTTTAATTCTGAGGGAGATCAGAAGAATAACTAGCAAAGAGTGTTAAGCTTTTTAATTCAGAATAATCAGTAGGAAGCTGAGAGTGATCAGAAGGACAGTCTGGCAAAAAAGGGTTTGAGCTTTTTGATTCAGCATAACGGTAGGAAGCTGAGAGAGAACAGAGGACTCTCTGACGAAAAGAGTTGAGCTTTTTAGTTCAGGAAACTTGTGAGATACTGAGAGAGATCAGACAAGACTGTCTGTTGAAAAGAATTTAAGCTTTTTGATTCAGAATAACCAGTCTAATTCTGAGAGAGGTCAGAAGACTGTTGCAAAAAAAGTGTAGAAAATTTCTTATTCAGAATAACTGATAGAATGCTGAGAGAGATCAGAAGACTGTCTGGCTTAATGGGTTTAAGCTCTTTAATTCAAATAACTGGTAAGATACTAAGAGAGATCGGAAGACTGTCTGGCAAAAAGAGTTTAAACTTTTTAATTCAGAATAATCGTTAAGATGTTGAGAGAGATCAGAGGACTGTCTGACTGAAAGGGTTTAAGTGTTTAACCAGAAAAACTGGTAGGATGGAGGCGAGATCAGAAGACTGTTTGGACCAAAAGTGTTTAAGCTTTTTAATTCAGAATAATAACTGGTAGGATGCTGAGAGAGATCAGAAGACTGTCTGGTGAAAAGGTTTTAAGCTTTAAATTCGGAATAGCCTGTGTTATTGATGCAAAAAGGATTAAGTTTTTTCATTCAGAATAATCAGTAGGATGCGCAAGAGATTCAGAATAACTTTTAGGATGATGAGAGAGATCACAATACTTTCTGGCAAAATAGATTTAATCTTTTTAATGCTGAGAGATCAGAAGAAAATCTGGAAAAAAGTTTTAAGTTTTTAATTTTCAATAATTGGTAGGATGCTGAGAGAGATCAGAAGACTGTCTGACGAAAAGAGTTTGAGCTTTTTAGTTCAGAATAACCGATATGGTAATGAGAGAGATCAGAAGACCCTGTTGAAAAGTATTTAAGCGTTTTGATTCAGAATAAGCAGTGTAATTCTGAGAGAGATCAGAAGAATGTTTGGAAAAAAGTGTTTAAGCTTTTTAATTCAGAATAACCAGTAAGATTCTCAAAGAATACAGGAGGACGTTCTGGTTCATCATGGACGTTCTGGGTTCACCATGACCTTGTTACTTTTAACTTTACATTAGTGTATACAGAAAAGACACCAATGCAGAAATGTACATTCATTTTTATTCATACCATAGCCACGTATAAAGTCTAATATAATCTTCAACATGGTAACGAGAGGGCTACGGATTTGTGATCCACAGAACATAGACAAGGAAATAAAACATATAAGAGAGGTTTTCACGAGACTGGGATACCCAAAATATTTATTTTATGACCAAAGCATTTACCAAGGCTAGAAAAAACTTTTATAATCCACCGACCGGGAAATATGAATTCAAAAGTATCAGTGTATTCCGCTTCCTTATCATCATAGTTTGGAAAGGGTGCAACATTTATTAAAACAGAATAGAGAAAATAGGTTGGATTACCTTTTGGTATAATACTCGTTAAAATCAAAATTGATTAGAAATCATGAAAAAAGAAAGGAAAGATGACGTTGGAGTTTATGTGGTACCGTGTAAAGATTGCAATAAGGGTTATTATGGGAATCTGGCAGGGGATTAGGTATGAGATTAGAGGAACATAAGCGATCATGTAGGTTGGGATCGAAATATAGTTCAGTTGCCAGACATACGTTAGAGTTAGGGCATGTAATTGACTGGGAAGGAGCGAGAGTAATTTACAAAGATAATAACGCAAGTAGACGCAGGAGTAGTTGAGGGGCTCTTATTAATATTTTAAACGTGTTTGATTTTACAAATCATTTACCCAAGAGGATGCATTATTAAATTATTTGGTTCTTAAAAACTGTAAATATTAGAACAGACGTTGTTTGCACCACTCCTACTGCCCAGGTTGTCTCTCTTTCTCCTGCCCAGGCATTGGAAGGAAGAACCCCCATTGCAGGTGCCGATGCAGAAGTTTTGGACGAGGGAACAGCCGAACACACAGAGGAGGTAGTTCAACCACGACGATCGGCTCGTCTTTTGGCCAGACATTTGAACGAGGGAATAACATAATCAAGATAGTTTGTTGGTGGTTATCTCCCTTGGAGACGTTTCCAGAGTCCTGCCTGTCCTTCGTAACTTTTTTGTATATATTTATTGAAAAGAAAATCAGTACGGCTGATGAGGTCTACTGATCAAGTAGACGAAAGCTCCCGTCTTTTATGTATTTTTAATACACATTTTACATAATTGTGGACTTTGATTACTTGAAGATTTCCAGTCACGTTATGGTGATTTTTGAGATATATATATATATATATATATATATATATATATATATATATATATATATATATATATATATATACATACATACATATATATATATATATATATATATATATATATATATATATATATATATATATATATATATATAATGGAGATC
>NC_087209.1:89141260-89143760 GCF_015104395.2 Macrobrachium nipponense | reverse complement strand
GTAATTTTAATGAATTCCTCTCAAAATTAAACGCATTAGTGCCCAGCATCAAATTTAAAGTTGAATGGGAAACAGACAACAAAATCCTTTTCTGATGTTTTAATAATCAGAGACACAACAGAATACAAATTTACCATATACAGAAAACCAACGTTCTCACTTTCATATATTCACTACTTTAGCTATCATGACAATACTATCAAGATAGGTCTAGCTAGCAACCTATTCTTAAGAGCCTTACGAATTTGTTCCCCAGATTTCCTGGAAAAAGAATTTGAACTAATTCGCAAGCAAAAAAAAAAAAAACTTTCATCTTTAAAAGTATCCTGACCATATAATTGAGAAAGCAATTCAAAAAGCAAACGTAATTTTCTACCGACCCCTAAAGACAAGACCAGAGACACACCCAACAATAAAATAAAAATTCCCCACCTGGAGACGATTAAGAGAGTAACTCACACCCTTGGGAAATCCAACCCTTTTGCATTTACCTACCCAAATACCTTAGCCAAATCCCTGATTAACGTCCAACAAAAGACATCGCCCAAAGACTCTGGGGTATATGAGATCCCATGCCAGGACTGTGACCAATCTTACATCGGATTTACAGGTAAACTCACTTCCCCAGAGATTAATACAACACAAACGGTCAGTTAGGTATGGACAACAGAACTCGGCTATTTCAATCATATAAATGAACATAACCATAGAATAAACTGGAATATGTCACGTGTAATTTATAGCAGCAACTGCCGGTTACAAGAGTCAAATGATGGAATCGGCCTTAATAAAAGAGAAGCAGGTAATGAACATCTCAAAAGGGAATTGGACATCGGACATCGTCGACGCAGTGTTCATCAACCAACGCTTAAGAAGATTAAAGGAAGATTATCAGCGGGGGTGACCTAAATTGGCTTACTTGTGGACGAATCTCTTGGTATAAATACCACCTGTTCTGTAAACTTTTCTCATTCATATACCTGATGAGAGAGACAGCAGTCTCTGAAATATAGTACTTTTCTCTCTACATTTGGTGTTTTTATGGGCTCCTTTTATTAGATGGAATTCTGTTGTTACAGAACACTTTTACCAGTCATGTCAGCCCATTATGGAATTCAACCGCCTTTCCACGATTCTTCACTCACTTCCAGAAGTCAAGCCAGTTTCCGCAAGTTTGAAAAAGAACTGAACAGACTACACCGGCTGAAAAACCAAAAAACACTTTTTGGAAGAATGCCTCAAAGAACAAGTACTTCCAAAAATGTACGGATTCGGGAGATGGACTCTGCAATCAAACCCCTTCCCTCTATCACACAAGATTTTCCTGGAAGAAAGAATCACCAAATCGACGAGAAACGACATCTTCGTGCTACGCAGAGTGATATATGGAAACTCAATCTAATCTTCGCCTCCTCACTACGGACCACGTATACAGGTATGATTTCATTCTGTCCGCATTGCTGCCTATATAGCGTGACTCATTCCAACAGACTTTTACGCAGTTAAATAACCTAATAGATAATAGCGCATGGAATAATCTTGAACAACAAGACAAAGTTTTAAACTTATCCAACCAACACCCCCCCCCTTACTGTAAATCAACAGTTTTTAGCTTTTAAATTTAGGCTTATCCTTTGCCCTAATGCCAGACCGCAAAAAACAACCTAGACTTCATAGTGGCTTTTGATAAATTCATATCTGACAAATACTACAGCCGTGAAGAGATATGTTTTTAAATTTAAAGGAGTGTTACTAAATGCTTTAACTGACCTTCATAAGAAATATCCTGTTCCCCGCAGATTCATGATAGCCATCCACTCGCTAAAAAAAGTTAGATGTTATAATAAGTAGATCCGACAAAGACGGCAAAATTGTAATAATGGACAAAGACTTCTACCTCGACAAAATCAACCAGCTCCTTAGCGACACAATACTTCGAAAAACTGACGAAAAATCCCCTCCAGAACGTTCCACAGAATTTTTTCGGAGGAAAGTAAGATTAATTGGCCAAGACCAAAAACGAGTATTGAACTATTAGAGAAATTTAAAGTAACAATAATAAATCCTAAATTACCCTACTTTTATGGTCTTCCCAAAACTCACAAAGACAATCTTCCATTCAGACCCATCGTTTCATGCGCCGGAGCTTTCAATTACAAATTTCTAAATGGTTAGCTGGCCTCCTTTCTCCTTTTTTAGGGACTTTTTTCTCCCAGTCACATCAAACATTCGGAAGACTTTTGTCACAAATTCAGAGAAGCACATATACCACTTCACAACATAAAACTTTTAAGCCTTGACGTAGACTCCCTATTCACAAAAGTACCAGTACAGGACGTTCTTCAGTTTTTAAGGGAAAAATATCCCCCTATTCAGATCATTTCCCTTTGGCACTTGACAAAATAATAAAGTAGTTGAATTATGTGCATCTAATAACGTATTTTCATTCGGGGAATCATTCTACAAGCAAAAATTCGGGTGTAGTATGGGTAGTTCTTTA
>NC_087209.1:89121260-89136260 GCF_015104395.2 Macrobrachium nipponense | reverse complement strand
ATGGCTGATTATACTAGCCTTTTAACCGGAGATAATTGGCTGATTGCTTCATATGCATCGCGCGCACACATACTTACAATGCACCTGGTTAGTAAAAGTTTTCAAGCTCATTTTATAAGTTTCTTCATTTCTTGCAATTAAAGATAATTTGATTACTCAAAAGTTTTAACCGTTGATTGACTGATGCCCATTTATACGCTGCACGCACCCGTATATACTATATGTGTGTGCTGTATGTCTATGTGTAAATGTATGTCTGCGTTATGTGATCTCAATTTCCAGGCGTCCAAGGAATTTCCTAGCTAATCTTAACACTACAAGACAAGCCCCTATCCAAGCGTTGTATAAACGAAGTAACTATCACTTCCCGAGGAAGGCTTTGAACTTACCACGAGAAGTAAAGCAAGAACGTTCAAACAGTCTTTGCTTGCATGCCAGGATAAAGGTTAATTGTAATAAAGGAAAGTATAAGTCAGTCGAAAATCGAAGTGCTGAATATATAAATATATAAAGTATAAATGTTATGGGATGTTACAAAGACCAAGTAGGAAGAGAATGACTCTTATTTCTGTGATATATTAGAAGAGGAAATCCTGAAATCCACGTAGATGACATGCTTAGCATACACACACAGCAACGACGCGCGCGCACACACACACGCGCGCGCGCACACACACACACACACACACGTATATTATATATATAATACCTATATATATCATATATATATATATATATATATATATATATATATACATATATATGTGTGTGTGCGTGTGTGTGCGTATATATATATATATATATATATATATATATATATATATATATATATATATATATATATATATATATATATATATAATATATATATATATATATATATATATATATATATATATATATACATACATATATATATATCATATATATATATATATATATATATATTTTAATATATATATGTATGTTTGTATGTATGTATTTCTCCCGTTTTTAATTTTCTGCAAAAGAAAATTATTGTCCGCCCTCAGATCTTAAACACTATTGAGGCTAGAGGGGTGCAAATTGGTATGTTGGTCATCCATCCTCCTACCATCAAACATACCAAATTGGAATCCTCTAGTCTCAGTAATTTTGATTTTAATTAAGGTTAAGTCTGCCATGGATCGTGGGTCTGGCATTGCCGAGTCCAACTCCGGAGGCATCGCCCCAGCGTACCTTCACTTGACTGTATCTGGGAAGCAACTGAGGGCTGCCTTGTCGCAGCTGGGAGTTTCATACTGTAGCACATCGAGAGGCCCATTTTTGCTTGTGTGTCTAGTTTCTGCAAACATTTGTGTTTTATTGCAATGAAAACCATCCACCATTTGTATCATGGTCTTGATACATAGATGAGAGCTTAGATACTGTGCCTAATAGTTACCCACCTCATATTTTTGAATGCCTGCCAGTGTAAATCTGAGAGGATATTTTATAACGAAAATGACGGGAAGCCAGAGTTACCAGAGAACTCTTCTTTCCTTATTTCACTGGCTTTAAGCCAGTCAGTTCATGGTTAGAATATTTAAGCATATGTAGTATTCTTTTTATACCACAACGCATAAACACATGGTAATAATAGATTATCCTGATAAGAATAGCAACAATGTTCATAAAATCCAACGTATGACGTGTGATTTGTTTTATTTGTGACCGGCAAGTAAGGAAAGTTCTGAATAAATCAAATTAGATATTAAGTTGGAATTGGCCATAAGAATGGTACTGTTTTTGTTCACCTAAATGAAAAATTCCTCAGGATTGATAGGTCTCATAGTAGCAAACAAGATGTTTAAAGTACTGTAACCGGAAATCTTGATTCATTAATATACTCCACAGAGGAAATAACATTTACTGAAGCTCATGTGTAAGCATTCTTAACCCCCTTTCTGCACAAGATAATATCAATTAAAGGAAGTTTAAAAAGAGAAGTTAGATTATCAGGAAACTTGCGAATGTCCTTATTCTCTCACTGTTGTATCTTACCGAGTTTATAGTAGACAGCAGTTCCTCACCGGAAAATTTTAACCTAATGTGATGACCTTATTATGGTTATATACTCCTTTAATCTTAGCTGTTGTTTTTAAAACCAAATCTTTGAAATCTGTAGTTCCATTGTATTTGACTTGCTTGAAAATGCCTAACAGTATGAGAAAAAGATCAATTACTCACTTCTTCTGTTGTCCAGGGTGTAACACGAGATTGAGCAAATATTTTGAATGAAAGAAAAAGTCAGTCTGAGCAGAAAATATTCTATAAACATATGCAGTTTAGGACGTCGTTTGTTGGTGAAGTGAGTTTTGAAAATAACCGTCATCGTTAAATTTCCAAGTAAGATAGATGGTGCGCACGGGATGTCAGCTATGGTGAGGGGGACAGGGGGAAGGAGCTGATAACCTCACTTTTCCGCCAAGAGCGTGTCCGAGTTACAAGTGTCATATTCCTTATTCATTTTGTGAGGAAGACCCTGGAGATAATGCCTTACCATTCGTGTAATGTCGAATATGCTGATATGTTTATTTATGGGAGGAATTCCTCTCGTTTCGATAGGGAGTAGTTGGAGAAATTTAACACAGACTAAATTTCTCCAACTATTCCCTATCGAAACGAGAGGAATTCCTCCTTTCTCTTGGTTTGGATTTTGCTTTGCCATGTTACAGACTCTCATTTGTACAGTTTTTTGGGAGTCTAGAGTTCCTCTTTTCCAGATTGATCAACCTCGATCTCAACCTTGATGTCCCTAACTTTCGATCAAAACTTCAAGGCCTAGCACATAAAACTTATACTAATCTGTCTACATATTGGGCTCCTTTTTTTAAAAAGGAAGACATGAATATTCTCAAATCGCTTGCAAAAAAATAAGGACATTATTATTACCCGTCCAGACAAGGGTAGGGAGTTGTTATTCTCAACAAGGATGATTATATTTCTAAGGTGGAAACAATTTTAAATGATAATTCAAAGTTCCTGAAGTTGGGAACTCCTGAGTTTTCAACACTGTTTAAAATAGAAGATCGTATTAACCGATTTCTGAAAAGCTTAAAAGACCGTGGCATTATAACTGAAAATACCTATCAGTCCCTATACAGCTCGGGGTCATCATATGGTTTAATGTACGGCCTTCCGAAGGCCCACAAAGATAATGTTCCTATCCGTCCTATCTTAGCGTCTTATAATAACGCCAATTACAAACAGGCAAAATATCTAGTTTCCCATGCTTGACCACCCCCTTTAGATGAAAACAATTCTTACTAAACCTAAAGAATTCATACGGAAGTTAAAAAATTCCCATTCTTGCTCAGGACTCGGACCTTATTATGGTAAGCTATGACGTAGAGTCATTATTTACAAATGTACCTGTACAAACAGACCATTGATATAATTTTAAGTAAGCTTTTTCCTACGGATGAGTCTCTTCTTAATGGGTTCTGTAAGAATGATTTTAGGAAACTTTTAGATCTGGCGGTGCGGGACACCGTTTTTGTTTTTAATGGTTGTTCTTACTCGCAAATTGATGGTATGGCTATGGGCTCTCCTCTTGGACCCATCTTTGCCGGTATCTTCATGTGCTCGCTGGAAGAGCAAATGCTTGATTCTTGTCCCCTTAGTTACCATCCACTTTTTTATAAACGGTACGTTGACGACACGTTTGCATCTTTAGAAGTCGGTTTGACGCCGAGAGGTTTTTAACTTTCATCAACTCATTTCACCCTAACATCAAATTCACCATTGAACACGAAACCAACAATCAGTTGCCTTTTTTTAGATATTTTAATTACACGCTCCTCTTCATGGGCTTCTCAACTTCCGTTTTTAGAAAAAGACATTCACTGGTCTTGGTACAAATTTTTATAGTTTTTGTTCTCTTGATTTTAAGATAAATGCCTTATTAACCATGCTTCACCGAGCCTTTGCTTTGTCTTCTAGTTGGCAATCTTTTCACAATGAAGTCACGTTCTTGCAAAAATATTTTAACAGCAACTGCTTTCCCACCAAGTTGTTCTTTAAGCATGTCTCCAAATTTTTAAATAATATTTTTGTTCCACGTCATCCTACTCCTCACGTTCCTAAATTACCGTTCTATGCTAGCCTTCCTTTTATTCACAATACCACTTTATATAAGGAACTCCCACGTTTAAATGTCTGGTCATCTCCCTGCCATGAAAATCAAAATTATACCTACAAACCCACTGAATATCGGTAGCCTTTCAACTTCAAGGACCGTTTGGATCCATTGATGACCTCATGTGTCATTTACAAGTTTACTTGTCCTCGATGTAATCGAGGAACCTATACGTATTGGATCGACACATAGGTTACTTAAGGTCCGAATCGACAGTCATAGAGCTATCAGCTATAGAACTGGCACTACGCTTTCGAATCCCGAATTTTCCAACATAAGGGATCATACCGATAAATGTAGGTATTCGATCCAGTACAAGGACTTTCAGGTTTTGGCAGAGCTTCCAATCACAAGGTTTTAACAATTAATGAATCTTTGTTTATTAAAAAACTGGTCCCCTCACTGACACCATCTTTACCTCTCGTGAACTGCTTACGTTTTTTGTTAGTCCTTCCTCTGTCTTCACACTCAACGGTTGGTCCTTATTTGTGTTTTTAACTGTGATTGTTTTATTGTACTTTACATTGTGTATTTTAATATTTTAGCTTAATTTTATTGTACTAATTAGATATTGTTACTTTTTAGCTTGAAAATGAGGCCTGCTGGTTGGCTTCGAAACGTTGCATCTTAATAAATATGAGTTCCTTGACCTGTTTGGTGTGCTTCCCTACCTTCATTGTATATATATATATATATATATATATATATATATATATATATATATATATATATATATATATATATATATATTGCCTTCATATCAAGCCATGTCAATGGC
The DNA here is from genome assembly GCF_015104395.2 of Macrobrachium nipponense. Lineage (NCBI taxonomy): Eukaryota > Metazoa > Arthropoda > Malacostraca > Decapoda > Palaemonidae > Macrobrachium > Macrobrachium nipponense. The sequence continues at coordinate 89,131,323 of NC_087209.1, read as the reverse complement.
CACAGTAAAATGTAAAATCTTATATGTGCAAAAGTAAAAAAATAGGCCCTTTCTGTACTGCAATATTGGCAAGAAGAATGTAGAATTATTCCTCTTAATATGGAATTGAATTAAACGCAATCATTGATACTATTATTAGGAATAGTAATAACAGTATTTTAGTAGTGTTTTAGACATTTGATGTTTTACTTGCATAAATTATTTGTGATCAATCGTAAAATCATCGTTCCCTTGAAAAACAAAAAAATGATAGTACAATTTTTCATTTTCTTTTTAAGGATCCATTGTATTTGACTTTTTATCTGCATCTCACTTCCTTTTACATCTTGTTATTTTTTATTCGTCATTTCAAGATAACAGTAAATTATTCCAAGTTGTTCCTTGTTTTAGCTCTCAAGACTAAATTCATGAAATTAGATTTAACCTTCTGCGATTCTCGTCTATTTTTCTCTCTGTAATTTGCTGAAACACCTCAAAAGAGAGCACTTCAAAAATAATGTTTCAGATAATAAAAATCGTGAAAAGAAGAATTCTTCCATTGCATGATTATTTTTTCTAATAATATTTCTTTTGGCTTTCCAAAAAACGTAACGTTTTAAAAGCAATGAACAACGAAAAAAATTAACTTTTCACTTTCTCGATCTTGTCAGTGGTTATTTGTTTCACCTAGAAAAATAAAACACTTTTCAATCAATGTCAAGATAAAACTAAACATTTATATGTTTTCTCATTTTATGAGATGGATGCATATAATGGATGAGTTAGACTCAAAAAAGACATTGAATTACTTTACGACAAATGACTTTTTTAAAATGCACTGAATTCCAGTTATATTTATGTGCCAGATCCGTCGTTCTTCAAAGAATAATGTTGTCAAACCTTCCGGTTTAAATTGCTTGGCATTTTACCAGCTTTGAACAATATATTATAAAACTTCAAATTCCTTGCATAATGACTAGCGACATATAACAATCCAGTAGTTCACAATCTTTTAGGAAACCTCTGTATAGGGAAACTATATTTCTTTTCTGTTTCAAATTTATCTTTTATCAACTCGGTATACTGGAATGCTTCCAGTCTGCGTGTTGCCTCTAAAACGACATAATTCTTCGTATTGCATATACTATAATAAACTATCTGGGATATCTACTGTCAATTCTTCTTGTTTTTTTTATTTCCAGTAAACGAGAACTATTGGGAAGGATGTGTCTGTCTGTCCACACTGCTTCTGTCCGGCCCCAGATCTTAAAAACTATTGAGGATAGAGGTCTGCAAATTGGTTTGTTGATCTTCTACCACCAATCATCAAACACGCCGAATTGTAACCCTCTAGCCTCCATAGCTTTCAATTTATTTAAGGTGAAAGTTAGCCATAATCGTGAGTCTGGCAACGCTATAGGACAGACAACCACCGGGCCTTGACTGAAAGTTTCACGGGTCACGCTGTACAGAAACTCCTTCGCCACATTTTTTGCTTGTTTTATTTCTTTAACAATTTCTATACGTATTACCGGCATTTGGGTTTATATATATATATATATATATATATATATATATATATATATATATATATATATATATATATATATATTCCCTCACGCTACACTCATAAAATGTCCTTACTTTTGATAACAGTTATGCATATTAATAACTTCAATAAAGCTTGTGGCATCAGCCATTCAAGCCGTAATTTGTAACTTGGCAACTCGTTCAACTTGACCCAGAGGGTTCTCGAAGGTGTGTGAGAAGTTGATTATGAGTTTCCCGAGAGGATAAGGATTCTTGCGCGATATGGGCCGGTTTCCAACAACGTGTTTAACACGCTAATCACGTCGAAAAGGTGAACCTTAGCTTTTTAGGAAAATATCTGAACATTTTGTTTATTAAACAAATATTCATAAGTCAAAATATGTTTAATGTTAACTAATAAAAAATATTAAAGTATCAATAGTAGAATTGTCAAGAGTCGATCGTGCTAAAACGTTGGGAGGCCTGAATTTAAGTAGGTAGTTAGAGCAACAAGAAAATGTTCTTTCTATAATATTTAGCTGACAGGGTATTCTTGAAAAAATAATGTCATTGCTGTCATTGTAAGAATTATTATTCTTGTTATTTTACTCTGATTATTATTCACGACGTCAGCCTCACCTCCAATATTAGTGTTTAGAATAGCAAACACATACACACACACACACATATAAATATATATATACATATATATATATATATATATATATATATATATATATATATATATATATATATATATATATATATTATTCAATATAGCAAGAACCTTGCTTGCTTGAAAATATCATTACATCCACGTAAGAAGGAGAGTGAAAACCGGGACTTGCAACAAGTACTTTCGTAGTTTATCCTACATTTTCAATTTCACACTGAGAACAAACATAGTTTACAGAGCTTTAAATACAGAAGTGAGTAATGGTGGGCCGAGTTACAGCTTCTTGATTTGGGCAGAATGTTCTCCAAAAAGAATGAGCAGGGAAAGAGGATCAAAGATAAACCAGGGTGGAGGTTCATATTCCTGGTGGCCGTGGCTTCAATGAATACAGTTTTCCATAAGATTTCTATCTGATAATCGTTGGCCTTGCAGGTTGTAGATGATTACCTCAGTGAATGGCATGGTCTGACGTAAGCCAGTGATCTGAAATGCCATTGTTTATTAGGCCTTTTGATGTTTGGCCAATATAAATCTTAATACAATCTTTACAATTGATACTGTATAGAATATTGTTTGAATTGGGCGGACTATTCTTAATTTATATATTTCTTAAAGTATTGTTTTATTTAAATATTGTATTAATATCAATAGTTTTAGAGTCGGTATTGCAGATATGAAATACGGGCAAAAAGATACACAGAGAATATTCTTAAGTTCTGTATCAACGCTGGTTGGAGTGTAATATATCTTCTTTGCCTTATTCTTATTATGAAGGATAGCATAATGAATCTCCTCCTATTTTGTCAATAACTTTAATATTATCGTCTATGAATTCAAGACTACAAATTCTTAATGCTCTAAGATACATACTGGCAAATGTTGATATCTTAATTTGGAAAAAATGAATATATAGCAAATTATTTGTTGGTTTCATATATACTTTAAAACAAAAACTGTACCTCCCGCCCACCACTATTCAGTTTCAATTATGTTTGAACTCAGTGTGAACTTGAAAATGTAGAATAATCTACAAAAATACTTGTTCTAAGTTCCGGTTTTCATTCGCCGTTTTGCATTGATTTTATTATATATATATTCTTATATGCTGTTGCTTTCCTAATGCATATCATCCCCTCTTTAACTGTATGAAGTGTTGTAAAATTGTTGGCAATATTTTCGGATTCCTTATTTAGCTTAGAGTTAGTATGTTCTAATAAAGCATGTTCACATTTCCCATAATATTTTTTCTCAGTATACTGCTGACTGACAGGAGGGCTTACGAAAAACATTTGCCCCTTCTTAAATCCTTTAATTACTATGTTTAATTCTCTCTCTCTCTCTATCTCTTTCTCTCTCTCGACCTTGTGACTGCTGTGAGGACCTTTGTTCTAAGTACAGCCAGTCGGATGCTCGCCCGAGACACGTAATCACAACACCTGGATGGTGACTCAGGAAAAAGTTTGGGCGACTCACATTTTCATGCGTTGACCCGGATCAAAGAAAACGGAAGAGGAGCGACGACACTGCCATCTGGTGAGAAGAGAACTGTAATCCTACCAAAGGGCATATAATGCCTTACAGAGAGCCCACCAAGAACGGCCAGAGGCTAAGAATGGCATTGACTCTTGAGTTAGAGGCACTTTGGGGCCAGAGACTGAAGCATCTTTCCCTTTGACTCCTTGCTCCCTGACGGTACCATTCCCAAGACTGCTTGACTTTCTCTGTTAAACCCAGTATTCCTTATAGTGAAGCCCCTTAAGGTCCTCCTATATTACTTATCTTCAGTGAAACCTCCTCCTCCCTACAAGGTAAACTGCCCTGGTTCAGAGTTTCTTATCAATCCAACTGTCCGCATTTTTTCACTGAATTTCCTTTTTATTTTAAAGTGCAAACTTTCCATGCTAGACCTGACTTGATTGGTGTAGTGTTTTTTTCCCCGCCCTGTAACCTCTTGCACTCTCGATTGCAGGCGAAGACGCTAGCTGTGGATCCTACCATTTGATTGTGCTTTGATCTGCCGTGGCCCAAGCCACTACACCTTATTTCTCAGTGCCATTGAAGTGATTTTCTCCCCCACATTTCTCAAAGTTATTTCTGTGTCCCCCCTAATGTAGTTTTTTTGCAGGACCCTGTTTCACCCGCTCAGTTTAATTCCCATTTGCTGTTGTTTGTCTTAATGTAAACATGCTTTTTTTAAAGTGTGCCTAAGTGTTTATCTGCAATAATTCCCTGTTGAGTAGAGCCCTCAGCTTTTTCTTACTTCTATGTTTTGCCCGTAACCCCATCAATATCAATTTTGTATCTACCTCTTTATAGAAAATTTCCATATGCTTTATGTATGTGTATATATATATATAATATATATATATATATATATATATATATATATATATATATATATATATATATATATATATATATATATATATATATATATATGTGTGTGTGTGTGTGTGTGTGTGTGTGTGTGTCTGTGTGTGTGCGTGTTTTTATCTTTGTTTTTTATATAATTTTCCTCATATACTGTTTCCCCTCGTGGAGGAGTGTGTGCCAGAAGGCTCAGAATTCCGGTACCAGAAATTCATATCTCTCTTAGGTTTTAGTCACTCTAGAGTGATCTGTACCTCAGTCGATTTGAACCTTTGTTCAAAATACTCCCTTTTGTTCCACAGGACCCCTCTTCATGCATTCAAATTACGGATATACTTTTGTATCAAGGATCCTGTGTATGGAGAGCGTGCATGTTTTTCGACGACACTTCGCAGTGATTAGAAAGTCCTTTGAACGACATTTACTTTCATTAGAGAGATGCTGACGCTTGATGCCATTCAAGACTGTAAAATGGATCCTGGGAAAGGGGCAATCTTACGGCGAGTGGGCAGTTTAGTTAGTGGCAGTGATTTAAAAAACAGTTAGTAGCAGCGATTAGAGAAACGCTTAGACTACATTACTGGCCCATAGGAAGCTGTAACCTTGAAACAACATTTGCCAGTGATTAAAGAAACGTTTTACTTAATAAAACGATTAAAGAAACGCTCAGTTGACATCACTGATTCATGAGAAGCGATGTATGCAATCTATATGTAAACCACCCGCGATTCATCAGCCATAGGATCGAGGGCGGCTTTGAATGTATGTATTGGAATTAAGGATATAACTGTATGCTGCAAGAATGCATGCTGAATGATGGAACTGTGTCGTCAATCAAAGTTCTCTCTCGTTCTTAAACGAGAGAGACACGGGACGAAAGGGCAGAGAGCATAATATAGCTCGAGTTATTGCGAAGACTTATAGTGTCGTTCTCGCTAAAATCTGTGGAAAACTTTGATAGACTTCAGTGCACTCTCGTCATCACTAGGCTTATGCAAATCAAGACTCCATAGTATCACTATTCTAGAAATGAAACATCCGTGAGAATCCAAAAGGAGACACAAGCAACAGAACACCCCTGGACGCTACCGACAATGGAGTGAGACGGGAATCACGTCCTTCCCCACGCCCTTTAGCTGCAAGCCGTGTCACAGGACGTGCCCTACGGAGTACGAGGAATGCCCATGCTGATGAGCAGACCACCAGCAAGAAAAGGAGACACGCTGACCAATAGAAATTCAGCAGTCAATGACGTCATGTTTAAAATAAAAAATAAAAAATTCTACATGCATTAATAAAAACACTGTAGGTCAATTTGTAATTTTGTCCTGAAGACGTCAGCTAAGAAAAGTAATTAGAAAGAATTTGAATAATTTTTTTCTTATTCCTGAGAAGCTTGCGCTTGTCTGAAGGAAAAAAAGTATAGGCTGAATTAAAGTTTTGCTAAATGATATCTGCGAATAATGCCATTAAATTCAAAAGAAATATGCATGTATATATATATATATATATATATATATATATATATATATATATATATATATATATATATATATATATATATATATATATATATATATATAATTGTGTGTGCGTGTGAGTGTTTGAGTGGGGTGTTATACGGACTCTAGGCAAAAAAAAAAAAAGAATAAAAAAAGAATAAGTAGCAAATAAACAAAATCAACTTATTAGACCCCACAAGATATAAGAGATGTTGGAACCTAAGTACTTCTGTACCTGAGATTTTCACTGGGCAGGTTGCCGCCTGACATGCCAGCTAATTTTGCCTATCTTCCCAACCCACCCGTCAATCAACAGGCAGTATTTCATTCAAATTACCCCTTCACCCTGAATATCATTGAAATAATAAACATTTGAGGGCGTGTTTTACAGAAATAAACTTCTGGCTCACATCTGCCATAAGAGACTAAGCCGAGTTTCTTATAAAAACTATAAAGTTTTGAACATTCTTCCTTGAGTTCTGGAGATCATCAGACCAGTTCTTAAAGTGTATAGACATTATATTAATACTCATGAACTTCCAATTTATATTCTTTTATATCTATGAAAAAGTCATGAGTGTGCGCAAATGACAGAAATATCTAAATAACGAAATGTTGCAACCCCCTTGAGGGCTGCTTCAGGAGCAAGAGCCGTGCCAGCACAAGGCTTACTCTTACGAAAGATTGCAATCTCAGCCATCAGCTTTCATGAAAGAAATTATCAGATCTCGATTCTAAGCACAGAACCTGAATCTAACATGAATGAGCTGGGGAGAGTCAAAATCAATCTATATCTCCCTCTTAAATGCTGACTTAATAAACCCCCTCCTCTCTGCAGCAAATCCAAAAGGCATAATATTTTCGAATCCTGGCTGGGTCAGTTGCATTCATCATCTATAATTCTTTTTCGGTGTAATTTTAAATTGGTATTTGTGGATTAATGAGTGTGTATAAAAATATCGCGTTTGCATTTGTCATTATAGGTGCATTCGTAAACCTGAAAATGACACGTTATTTTACAATAAATATTGATATCACATGATATTCTTACAGGTAAATGCACCGTAGGAGGGTAGTCCAGTCAGTGCGGTGCACTGTGGCATTGCTTAAGGTTCTTTGTAGCATGACTTCGGACCATTGCTGCAACCCCTTTCGTTCCTTTTACTGTACGTCCTTTCGTATTCTAATTCTTCCATCTTACTTTCCACCCTCTCCTTACAAATGATTCCCAGTATAACTACCAGGTTTTCCTCCTGTTACAACTTTCAAACCTTGTACTGTCAATTTCCGTTTCAGCGTTGAATGATCTCATAGGTCCCAGTGCTTGGTCTTTGGCCTAAATTCTATATTCAATTCAATAATACAAATAAATGTTATGCAAATAAACGTCCGTTCATCCTTAACCATGACTCATTCAAACTCCGAGGTGAAAGAGAGAAACTGAGAAACATTACTTCTCGTGGACCCTACAACAACATATCACTGGAGTTTAGCAGCACTGCAGTACCATATTGTGCTTGTTCTGGGTCTATCAGAAAAGAAAAGAAATGGGAGAACTTCTAACTGATTTTGTTACTATGCATGATTCCATCGAATAGAGTTTCCTTCGACTTTACATGGCACACTTTTGTTGAATAAGTTGCATTTACAGTTACATTTATGTTCTACTGAGTTATGCACTTTTCTGGATTACCTACTTATTCATATGTTATTTTTTTGGGGTAGCGATAACAAAGGCATGAACTTCTATCTACTAACAAATCAAATAAATTTGATGATGAGTGAGTGTGAAATCCTCTTGTAAGTCTAAAAAGTGATATGAAATAGAATCAGTGATGACTCATGATTGAGGTAATCTTCCAACTACGGTAGTTGAATGACTTTAAGTTGAGATCTTTTTAGAAACTTAAAGTTTTGAACAAAAGAGGCTGGCTCTGATAACTTTAGCGTTCTTCCTTGCGTTCTGGAGTTGATTAGAGAAGTTTTTAAAACGTATAGTTATTCAAGATCACATTAATGCTCTATAACTTCCAATTTACGTTCCAAAATTTACACTATCAATTTAAGTTTCCTTTTGTCGTTTTTTTTTTTTTTTCTTATGTCCGGAACTTGGAAAGTTTTGAATATTTTCATCCTTGTGCCTCATTCTAAAATATTCATCAAAAACATTACGCAATGCTCTTCAATTCAAGCAATTAATATAAAAACAACTATTATCGTGAACACTAAAATCAATTGAAGCATCAGCAATGCGAGATCGGTTAGAGTTAATTCCATAGAAACCAGAACAGAAGCACAGCATAAAAGCATATTCCACCAGTGTTATGTTCTTTGGCAAATAAGCTCTTGGCTACATCGCTCACCCCTTCCAGACTCTAATTCCAAATCCTCAGCGCCAATCCTCTTGCAAAAATCCTCGCCGGCCATACCTCAACAGACACCCCGCACCCTGTAGCAGTCAGGGCTGGATATTTGAATATCGCCAATATTCTAAAGTCTTTTTCAAACCGGGATGTTTTTCTGTGGGGAGCTTTCTATCTTACCCAAAGTAAATTCATGACTATAAACCATAATCGGGCTTTGCGCGAGTATTTCTCTGCAGTTCCCAGTCTTATTTCACATACCTGAAATTGTTATTTCATTCCCTCTCATTTATTTATTGTCGTCATCTTAAAAAGTTTAATTATGATACTTTGGCTTACTTATACTTACAAACTGTATAATAACACATTGATGTAGTTAGTAATAATAATAATAATAATAATAATTTTTTTTTTGTTTTTTTTTTTTGCTCTATCACAGTCCTCCAATTCGACTGGGTGGTATTTATAGTGTGGGGTTCCGGGTTGCATCCTGCCTCCTTAGGAGTCCATCACTTTTCTTACTATGTGTGCCGTTTCTAGGATCACACTCTTCTGCATGAGGCCCGGAGCTACTTCAGCCTCTAGTTTTTCTAGATTCCTTTTCAGGGATCTTGGGATCGTGCCTAGTGCTCTATTGATTATGGGTACGATTTCCACTGCCATATCCCATATCCTTCTTATTTCTATTTTCAGATCTTGATACTTATCCATTTTTTCCCTCTCTTTCTCTTCAACTCATGGTGTCCCATGGTATTGCGACATCAATGAGTGATACTTTCTTCTTGACTTTGTCAATCAACGTCACGTCTGGTCTGTTTGCACGTATACACCCTATCCGTTCTGATACCATAGTCCCAGAGGATCTTTGCCTGATCGTTTTCTACTCACTCCTTCAGGTTGGTGCTCGTACCACTTATTACTGCAAGGTAGCTGATGTTTCTTGCACAGGCTCCAGTGGAGGGCTTTTGCCACTGAATCATGCCTCTTTTTGTACTGGTTCTGTGCAAGTGCCGGGCATTCACTTGCTATGTGGTTTATGGTTTCATTTTTCGTATTGCACTTCCTACATATGGGAGAGATGTTATTTCCGTCTATCGTACTTTGAACATATCTGGTTCTTAGGGCCTGATCTTGTGCCGCTGTTATCATTCCTTCAGTTTCCTTCTTTAGCTCTCCCCTCTGTAGCCATTGCCAATTGTCATCGCTGGCTAGTTCTTTAGTCTGTCTCATGTATTGTCCGTGCATTGGTTTGTTGTGCCAGTCCTCTGTTTCTTTCTGTCTCTCCTGTTCTCTGTATATTTCTGGGTCTTCGTCTACTTTTATTAGTCCTTCTTCCCATGCCTCTTTAGCCACTCGTCTTCACTGGTTTTCAGATATTGCCCCAGTGCTCTGTTTTCGATGTTGACGCAGTCCTCTATACTTAGTAGTCCGTCTCCCTCCTTCCTTTCGTGTTATGTATAGTCTGTCCGTATTTGCTCTTGGGTGTAGTGCTTTGTGTATTGTCATTTGTTTCCTGGTTTTCTGATCTATGCTGCGGAGTTCTGCCTTCGTCCATTCCACTATTCCTGCGCTGTATCTGATTACTGGCACTGCCCATGTGTTTATGGCTTTTATCATATTTCCGGCGTTGAGTTTTGACTTGA
>NC_087209.1:89118964-89120760 GCF_015104395.2 Macrobrachium nipponense | reverse complement strand
CACCTGTGATCAGTGCTGAAGTACTGTCGTCCACCTGTGTTAATTCCGAGATATATATATAAATATATATATATATATATATATATATATATATATATATATATATAGATATATACATATATATATATATATAATATATAATTATGTATAATTATATATAATTATATAGTATATATAATTATAATTATATGTATAATATTATATAATATATATTATTAAATTTATATATAGATATATATATATATATATATATATATATATGAGTGTGGTGTGCTCAAAAGTAGATTAACATATAATATTCGATGCAACAGAGACAAGTAGGAGGATTTCCTCTGTTTCAAGCTGCATCTTCGGTTCAAGCATTTCAGTCACGCTTTTGGAGTGTAGTTGGAGTGTAGGAGTTTCCCGATTCTGCATAAAACTCCCGCTCCGAGAATGTGAGGGAGTTTGGAAAGTAGATAAGTTTAACCAAAACCGGACAGTTTTCAAAAGCATTCCAAGCGTTGCACCTGGAAAGGAACGTTTCATCCTGCAAGAAGCCGATTTCCAGTCTATACCGTGGAATTCAAGATGACCTTCTATTAATTTGCATGTATGAGACGACGTTGACATTAAAAACTGAACATGTTAGCAAGGTTGGGAGGAAGGTACTCACGTCTTTGATGCTGCCTTATGTAGCCTTACTTGTTTATGTACTTTCTAAAGACACCTGTACTTTAAACATAATATATGCTATATTCCAGTAATTTTATGATGTATTCAATCATGGATCGCTCAAGCGAAGGATGGGAACTTTCCTCTTTCCTATTATTGGGACTGATTCCTTCTTAATTGGAAACCGCAAACAAGGAACAATTTATGGTTACTGCAACACTGACTAAATTACACGAAATCTTGGTTCTGATAGAATATATGACGTACGTAAAACAAGTAAGCTTGAACTAATCAAGCGTGACTTTTAGAGCACGTATTTTAGAATTAGAAATAGAAAAAAGTTACTCATAAAACCTGTAAAAAAAAAAAAAAAAAAAAAAAAAGGCGTTTTCAACCATAACCAATCACATGACAACATACAACCTACTTCAGGGGTGGCCAAACAGTAGATCGCGACCTATCAGTCGATCGCGGCCACTTTTGGTCGATCGCCGTTCCCCCACAATCCTGTACAAACGAAGAAAAACACAAGCGCACACACACGCACACACACACACACACACATATATATATATATATATATATATATATATATATATATATATATATATATATATATATATATAAGTGAGGCAATTGTACTCATGTTTTATTGTACCATGGAGCTATTTGAATTTTTTCCCAAGTAATAATATCTGATTATGTAGTATGGCAGATCGTAAAAGAATTTCGGTCTTTAGAGTAAATCTTGGAGTCCATAACTCTGGCTCGTATGTTGGCTTTAGCCATCTCATGATGAATTCGTTTTGCCCCTCATTGGGACTGATCTACTCAGAGATCGTGGCAAATCTCCATCACCATTTACTCTGCTTAGATACAATACTGCTGATCAAGTCTGATTAAAGATCTCAGTAGGTTTGACTGAAATCTCACGACACCTTAAGTAAGAGAAACATACTGACACGCGATGGCCTACCTTTGTGGTAAATTTATTTGAACTCCCTTCGAACAGAATAATGAGAAATTGTGGCATCAAATTAAACTTGACAGACAAGCTGATGGACAGCAAGTCTGGTAAAACAGACAGAGGAACAGACAGACATAAGTTAGTAATCCTACCATTTTTCTACTTTTCAGTTGCA
>NC_087209.1:89086464-89116464 GCF_015104395.2 Macrobrachium nipponense | reverse complement strand
AATTGATATATTTCATATATGTACTGAAGGGGAATATTTAGTGGCTGATGGATAGCATCACTGTCTGTCCTGATTTCGTTCCCGTCCACTTGGACGGTGGTTCGATCCCATGCGGGGACGAAGTTATTATCAACTAAAAAATTCCCCTTCGGTATTATATGAAAATATATCAATCCCGAGGAAGAGCGAATTTGATATTAAAGGAAATTTGTAACTCGAATGATGTATATATATATATATATATATATATATATATATATATATATATATATATATATATATATAGCTAGTCATTATTAGGAAATACAGAATGATTATTTAAGAGAAAAAAAAACGCCAATTTATAAGTATAAACACCTTATAGTCCGTTACAGTGCTTAAACGATTTTTACAAAATCTAACGTTCATAGTGATCCTCTTATGTTGCATATACAAACACATAACCACACATTATGCATATATATATATATATATATATATATATATATATATATTATATATAATATATATATATATATATATATATGTGTGTGTGTGTGTGTGTGTGTGTCTTATGAGAGAGAGAGAGAGAGAGATCATATACAAATAAACACTCTCTTAGTCTGTAAATTTTATTTACGTATATCTGATTAAAAATGATTATAAATTTTGTGCAAACATGACCACTGAAATTTTATATAACGACATGCTTTTTTAAAATGTCATGGTCAATCCAGAATTGACTCATTAATTTTGCAAATGATAAAGACTTTTATAAGTAAAACTGAGTTCAATTCACATTTCTTGTAAGCATAATCAAAGAGGTTTCATCATTCGTTGGTTGATGATGAGCAACTGGCTTCTTTCTTTTACGTCTTTAATTAAAACCGTCAAGTCCCCATCTTTTGTGGGAACGGTTCGTTTCTGTCATATCTACATATAATATATAAAATATAACATTACTTTTACTTCATTGATCTTGTCAAATAATTATTCATTCGCATCGATGGGGAAGGGGTTAACACCGAGAATTTGGTTATGGCTATCTCACTATTTTGAATTAAAATATTCAATTTTTTTTTTTTTTTTTTGCCACTCATGGCCAAAGTAAACGAAAAAAAAAAAGACTGAATCTCTTATCAGGATCAGGAATACGATCGAAATTATCCTACCCATGATAGACTCGGTGACACGAGAATTTACCTCTGTCCATCTATTAGGCCAGAATAATAGCTATAATTACTATCATGGAATAATCAAATTCAATCTTTGAATATAAGTTCGCCATATGATTTGGATCAACCATTCACCAATATGATTTTCATTATTCACGCTAAGTTTACAGCATGAGGCGTGGTTTAACACGAAAGTTTTAAGTACGGTTTAACATGACAGTAATTATCAACACAGCGTATGCTCTGAGAAGATTTGAAATATGTTTGGCGGGCGAAGAGAAAGTGTTCTTATATATCAACAATAATTATTATTGTTGCAGGACCTTAAATGTCGAAAGTTTAAGATCCAATGGTTAGAATTCAAAAAATATTTCAAGCTCCTCTTTGAAACTCCTACTTCCTTCTTCAGAGATAAGGAAATAATTAAAAATTAACAGACCAGTCATTCCTTATAGGTCATTCATACAGAGTTCAAGCACGGGCGCCGTATTCATAGAAAATTTAATCATTTTCGCCGGAAGAAGCGATTGTATATAGGTCTGGGTTGGAGCTGTTTCAGAAATGAGCAATTTCGGAAAGTCTCTCGACTGACATCCTTCATAAACGCGTACCAATCATTTTATCTCTGATTAATAAATCTATTGCGGATATAGTCTCGCATAAGGCATGGTTCATGACCTCTGCCCTCTGGCTCGAAAAGAATTACAACCTTCGTGAATGCTTTCGAAGTCCGTGCTACAAGTCATGGTCCCAACAATATATTCCATGAAAATGCATTTTTTTACAACTCAGTAATCTTTAGTTACTTCTACACGAGTTACTTCTTATATCACAGAAGTGAAATAAAAACAAACGTTCAGGGTCCTTTAACTACGTAGGAAGGTGGGCGTTTTATCTATTTTTGACTGGTATAACAGGTTTTCTTTCCTGTCCGAGAGAAATGAATATCCAAACATTTTTGTTTTCAGGCGAGTCCTGATGAACCAAAAATGACGGTTGTTTCTTTCTTCGCTAAGCTCTTAGCATCACTCCTTTTCATTTTGGTGTTACGAGAGGAAACACATGAAATGGCTGAATTTGTATGCGTTGCTTTTCTGTGCACTTAGTCTAGAAACCTGATCGCACTTCCGTTAGCTATGTACACCCTTTTTTTTGTATGTGAAATAAATGGAAAATTTTACTTTTTGTTCTTTGTGTGATTAGCTAAAAACGTAAAGACACAGACATGAAATAAAAAGAATTTATAAAAATAAAAGAAATCTTCAGACACAAAAAAAAAAAAACTAAAGAACAATTACTATGTATAGAACGTGACTGCAATCAGTTAAGTGAGATGTGGTATTACTATTGCTATTGACATCAAAAGTGGAGACAAAACACTAAAGTTAAAGAAACAAGGCCATAACACCAAGATATCAAATGACTTCACCATTTCGAGTTTCTTGCAGCATAGGCAAGAAATAATCTTTCTTTTAAATAGGAGAAACTTCTTATAGGCATAAATGCTGTAATTTGTACTATAAAAATAAACAGGCAAAAGTTAGTGTATTGTACCTTCTACCAAGTTCATAGGATGACTGTGACCAAATTTCAAGATCACAAATACCTGGCACCATCATTTTAAGTGGGTGGTAAAATAAGCATATACATACACACACACACTCTATATATATATAAATAAATATATATATATATCTATATATATATATATATATATATATATATATATATATATATATATATATATACATACATATATATATATACACACGCAGATTGAAGGAATATTTACGAGAAAAGATAATGAGTATCTATCAACATATATCAATATATACTTATGTATGTGTGTGTGTGTGTGTTTGTGTCTGTATATATATGTATGTATATATATATATATATATATATATATATATTATATATATAATATATATATAATATATATACGATATATACTATATATATATATATATAATATATATATATCTATATATATATATATATATATATATATATAGATATATACGTATATATATATATATATATATATATATATCTATATATATATATATATATATATACTATATATATTATAGCAACTAAAGTTATCTCATTATCTTTTCTCGTATACTAAATATTCATTTTCTTTCCCTTCAAGGGCTTTGTATATAATTGTAGTTTTTATTTACCCTCTTGTATTGTTTTTTTTTAGCTTTCCACCGTCATTATTATCATCATATTTGATAATTACACCATTGTGCGGGATCCTTATCTGGTCATCGCCACAGTGTTGCGTAAATTTCTTCGATTAGCTGTATATAATTGCCAGCGTTTTGCATAGATATTTCTAACGGCGAAGGTTTAATTGTACAGGAACTGTATTTAAATCCTTCACATTTATCAGTGTTATATTTTTGCTTAAAATAACTAATGGAAGAAATTGAAAGTGTTTGCAGGATGGGAGAGTGTAAGAGTGAGGTATCTGCTGGGACTACATATTTGCAGTTTGGGAAAAAGGCTGAAATGGGTGAAGAGACTGGTGAAGCAAATTTCTGTTACGAAGGTGAAGTTTGGAAGTTGAATTATTCAAATAAAAAGAAATGCTGCTGAAAACAATTGCTTGTGTCGTATATTTATAGCCGTCTTAGAAAAATACTGAAGCCTGATCATTAAGTGCCTAACAAAATGTGCATATTAATGTAGGATTATCACAGCGACGGGTTCATGTCGTCAAATTGCCTCGACTTTTTGTTTATCGTTGACAAAGAAGTATATAGTGTCTTTTTCTATTTCATTTTTTTTCTATTCCAACGGAACTACCAAAGGAATAGACGGGGCAAAAGAAAGGTGAGTTTGCTGCACGTACTACAGAAAATCAAAAGTACAGCGTTTACTTGAAGGATTTCCACTACTTTTTCAACTAATTCACACTGAAGTCCTCTTTTGCGATGGCTACTTTAAAATCATCCTTCAGCCTCACACATTTTTTTCTAATTTCAAGAGAATGTCAAGTCAGTCATATCGTTCAAACGTTCCCATTAATTCTTCATTAGATAGAAAGCAACCTTTCTCCGCTTGAGACAAGGAGATCGATTGCATTGCTGTTTCATAGGCAGGTGCATGAAACTCATCTCTCATCAGTAAAGGATATTTGTGAAAACAATCCTTCATATGATGCTTGTCATTTTTCCCCTGCGTGAGTTGAGATTAAATTCGTCCGTGTTGAAAGCACTCTCTTTGAGTTGATTAAAAAAGAATTATGCGATAAAAGTTTAGGGATACAGAGCAAAGGACAATTCTTACTGATTTATTCCTGATATTTTTCAAGATGTTCTCTTTTCGTAATCTTGTGAAGGTTGCTAACGACACGCAAACAAAACGGGAAAATAATGTTATTCCGAGAAAAAGAAAAAATATCAAATACTTAATATATATTAACGAGATGTGTATGTATTCCAAACAACAAAATGAACGATTATTTCATAGTAAAAACTAGATTCACCATATGGATGACATCCTTATCTCTTAACATTTCTCAGCAAGAATAGATCATCTTTACTGATATTCTAAGGTATGATGAAAATTAGTATCACCTCGGTTTGTGCGTCCGCGCAGGCGCGTGTGCATAAGTGCACTTACTTAACGACAAATCTGGTATTCGAATAAATCGTGATTCTGAACGCCAGGAAATATACAGAATTTCTTCGATGACCGAGATGATATTATCACCAACCCAGTGATTACAGGAATGCATTGCATAACTGTTCAAGGGTATACTATTAGGTTTAACAAGTGACTGATGAAGTTCAGCCTCTATTATTATTATTATTATTATTATCATTGGTTTTCTGTAAAAGAAAGCCACCGAGATGGCTATATGTCTGTCCGTCCGCGCTTTTCTGTCCGCCCTCAGATCTTACAAACTACTGAGGCTAAAGGGCTGAAAATTGGCTATGTTGATCATCCACCCTCCAACCATCAAACATGTCAAATTGTAGCCGTCTAGCCTTAGTAGTTTATATTTTATTTAAGGTTAAAGTTAGCCATGATCGTGCGTCTGGTCATGCTACAGAACAGGCCACCACCAGGATGTGGCTGAACGATTCATGGGCCCCGGCTCATACAGCATCATACACTGTACAGAAAACGCGATTGCGCCGAAGTTTCATTTATTATTAGTATTATCATTTCTGGATCCCCATACATCTAGTTCCAAGGGTCTGTCCGTAAACGGAAGTAAACTATTTTGTAGGACCCACTAAAACAGGTCGGCCACATAATTACGTCACACGGGCTCGTCGCTGGCAGGACCCGCTACCTGGGTACTGGCTGAGCGATGCAACAGAACATTCAACCATCTTCCTCGTCTTTGCATTAATAGTTATAGTTTTGTATTAATTTTATTTTAATGGTAGTCAACCAGTTACCACATTATTTAACACCGTCGGTTATTTTGTTAAAAAATAAAGCCTCATATGTCAAAGTAGTAAGTTAAGTTTTTTTTATCGATAGATGAGCGTAAGAACTTGATGTAATTGACATCTTTCTTTGTATTGTTTCAAACATCTTAGAGAAACATGACGTAAACGGCAATGAGGCCAACCCAGACTAACTCAAACGTTGAATATTTGGGAAGAAATTTGTCCTCATGCAACCTGTATTTATGTACAGCTATGCTCAGACCTCATGCTACATGACTGCATAGGATTTCGTTCAAAATTCACTAACTGGCAACCTAACATGCTCCATATTTATCTGTTATTTTAATGCAAAAACATGATTAGTGCATACAATTAGGCCATAATAAGTTTCATAAGAATGAAATCTGTCATATATTTCTAAACTACAAGAAAATGTCACTGTGTAGCCAAATTTCAGAAAAAACACTTACGAAACATTTTCAATACTTTCATACGCACATCGCTGAAGCATTTGACCAAAACGAAGTGGTCATCAAACCTCAGCTCAACGTTAAACAAAAAAAAAAAACGAACAAAAATTTCATAACATTAATATTGCTTCTAAAGCAAGCATTCAATTTGAAGTAGTCCTATTTAAGTGCTTTCACACCTCAACGCTGAAAAAATGTAATTATATATATATATATATATATATATATATATATATATATATATATATATATATATATATATATATATTATATATATATATATGTATGTTATATATATATATATATATATATATATATATATATATATATATATATATATATATATATATATGTATATATATATATCTATATATATATATATATATATATATATATATATATTATATATATATATATATTATATGACTGGTAAAAGTGTTCTGTAACAACAGAATTCCATCTAATAAAAGGAGCCCATAAAAACACCAAAATGTAGAGAGAAAAGTACTATATTTCAGAGACTGCTGTCTCTCTCTTCAGGTATATGAATGAGAAAAGTTTACAGAAAAGGTGGTATTTATACCAAGAGATTCGTCCACAAGTAAGCCAATTTAGGTCACCCCCGCTGATAATCTTCCTTTAATCTTCTTAAGCGTTGGTTGAATGAACACTGCGTCGACGATGTCCGAGGTCCAATTCCCTTTTGAGATGTTCATTACCTGCTTCCTCTTCTTTTATTAAGGCCGATTCCATCATTTGACTCTTGTACCGGCAGTTGCTGCTATAAATTACACGTGACATATTCCAGTTTATTCTATGGTTATGTTCATTTATATGATTGAAAATAGCCGAGTTCTGTTGTCCATACCTAACTGACCGTTTGTGTTGTATTAATCTCTGGGGAAGTGATTTACCTGTAAATCCGATGTAAGATTGGTCACAGTCCTGGCATGGGATCTCATATACCCCAGAGTCTTTGGGCGATGTCTTTTGTTGGACGTTAATCAGGATTTGGCTAAGGTATTTGGGTAGGTAAATGCAAAAGGGTTGGATTTCCCAAGGGTGTGAGTTACTCTCTTAATCGTCTCCAGGTGGGGAATTTTATTTTATTGTTGGGTGTCTCTGGTCTTGTCTTTAGGGGGTCGGTAGAAAATTACGTTTGCTTTTTGATTGCTTTCTCAATTATATGGTCAGGATACTTTAAAGATGAAGTTGCTTGCGAATTAGTTCAAATTCTTTTTCCAGGAAATCTGGGAACAAATTCGTAAGGCTCTTAAGAATAGGTTTGCTAGCTAGACTTATCTTGATAGTATTGTCATGATTGCTAAAGTAGTGAATATATGAAAGTGAGAACGTTGGCTTTTCTGTATATGGTAAATTTGTATTCTGTCGTGTCTCTGATTATTAAAACATCAAGAAAGGAATTTTTGTTGTCTGTTTCCCATTCAACTTTAAATTTGATGCTGGGCACTAATGCGTTTAATTTTGAGAGGAATTCATTAAAATTACCCCACTTTTTTCCAAGATTGTATGTCATCCACGTATCTCATCCACAGCATGTTTTTGGGTTTTATTGCATTTATTACTGTAGTTTCAAAGTATTCCATGTACAGATTGGCTAAAATAGGACTTAAAGGACTACCCATACTACACCGAATTTTTGCTTGTAGAATGATTCCCCGAATGAAAATACGTTATTAGATGCACATAATTCAACTAACTTATTATTTTGTCAAGTGCCAAAGGGAAATGATCTGAATAGGGGGATAATTTTTCCCTTAAAAACTGAAGAACGTCCTGTACTGGTACTTTTGTGAATAGGGAGTCTACGTCAAGGCTTAAAAGTTTTATGTTGTGAAGTGGTATATGTGCTTCTCTGAATTTGTGACAAAAGTCTTCCGCGTGTTTTGATGTGACTGGGAGAAAAAGTGCCTAAAAACGGAGAAGGAGGCCAGCTAACCATTTAGAAATTTTGTAATTGAAAGCTCCGGCGCATGAAACGATGGGTCTGAATGGAAGATTGTTTTTGTGAGTTTTGGGAAGACCATAAAAAGTAGGGTAGTTTATGGATTAATTACTTTAAATTTCTCTAATAGTTCAATACTCTTTTTTGTGCTTGCCAATTAATCTTACTTTCCGAAAAAATTCTGTGGGAACGTTCTGGAGGGGATTTTTCGTCAGTTTTTCGTAAGTATTTGTGTCGCTAAGGAGCTGGTTGATTTGTCGAGGTAGAAGTCTTTGTCCATTATTACAATTTTGCCGTCTTTGTCGGATCTACTTATTATAACATCTAACTTTTTTAGCGAGTGGATGGCTATCTGAATCTGCGGGGAACAGGATATTTCTTATGAAGGTCAGTTAAAGCATTTAGTAACACTCCTTTTAAAACATATCTCTTCACGGGCTTGTAGTTTTTGTCAGATATGAATTTATCAAAAGCCACTATGAAGTCTAGGTTGTTTTGCGGTCTGGCATTAGGGCAAAGGATAAGCCTAAATTTAAAACTAAATGTTGATTTACAGTAAGGGGGGTGTTGGATTGGATAAGTTTAAACTTTGTCTTGTTGTTCAAGATTATTCCATGCGCTATTATCTATTAGGTTATTTAACTTGCGTAAAAGTCTGTTGGAATGAGTCACGCTATTATAGGCAGCAATGTCGGAACAGAATGAAATCAGATACCTGTATACGTGGTCCGTAGTGAGGAGGCGAAGATTAGATTGAGTTCCATATATCACTCTGCGTAGCACGAAGATGTCGTTTCTCGTATTGGTGATTCTTTCTTCCAGGAAAATCTTGTGTGATAGAGGGAAGGGGTTTGATTGCAGAGTCCATCTCCCGAATCCGTACATTTTGGAAGTACTTGTTTCTTTGAGGCATTCTTCCAAAAAAAGTGTTTTGGTTTTTTTTAGCCGGTGTAGTCTGTTCAGTTCTTTTTCAAACTTGCGGAAAACTGGCTTGACTTCTGGAAGTGAGTGAAGAATCGTGGAAAGGCGGTTGAATTCCATAATGGGCTGACAATGACTGGTAAAAGTGTTCTGTAACAACAGAATTCCATCTAATAAAAGGAGCCCATAAAAACACCAAAATGTAGAGAGAAAAGTAGTACTATATTTCAGAGACTGCTGTCTCTCTCTTCAGGTATTATCAATGAGAAAAGTTTACAGAAAAGGTGGTATTTATACCAAGAGATTCGTTCCCACAGAATTTTTTCGGAAAGTAAGATTAATTGGCAAAGACAAAAAGAGTATTGAACTATTAGAGAAATTTAAAGTAATTAATCCTAAATTACCCTACTTTTATGGTCTTCCCAAAACTCACAAAGACAATCTTCCATTCAGACCCATCGTTTCATGCGCCGGAGCTTTCAATTACAAAATTTCTAAATGGTTAGCTGGCCTCCTTTCTCCTTTTTTTAGGCACTTTTCTCCCAGTCACATCAAACACTCGGAAGACTTTTGTCACAAATTCAGAGAAGCACATATACCACTTCACAACATAAAACTTTTAAGCCTTGACGTAGACTCCCTATTCACAAAAGTACCAGTACAGGACGTTCTTCAGTTTTTAAGGGAAAAATTATCCCCTATTCAGATCATTTCCTTTGGCACTTGACAAAATAATAAAGTTAGTTGAATTATGTGCATCTAATAACGTATTTTCATTCGGGGAATCATTCTACAAGCAAAAATTCGGGTGTAGTATGGGTAGTCCTTTAAGTCCTATTTTAGCCAATCTGTACATGGAATACTTTGAAACTACAGTAATAAATGCAATAAAACCCAAAAACATGCTGTGGATGAGATACGTGGATGAAACATCCTAACATTTTGGGATAATAAGTGGGGTAATTTTAATGAATTCCTCTCAGAATTAAACGCATTAGTGCCCAGCATCAAATTTAAAGTTGAATGGGAAACAGACAACAAAATTCCTTTTCTTGATGTTTAATAATCAGAGACACGACAGAATACAAATTTACCATATACAGAAAGCCAACGTTCTCACTTTCATATATTCACTACTTTAGCTATCATGACAATACTATCAAGATAAGTCTAGCTAGCAACCTATTCTTAAGAGCCTTACGAATTTGTTCCCCAGATTTCCTGGAAAAAGAATTTGAACTAATTCGCAAGCAACTTTCATCTTTAAAGTATCCTGACCATATAATTGAGAAAGCAATTCAAAAAGCAAACGTAATTTTCTACCGACCCCCTAAAGACAATGACCAGAGACACACCCAACAATAAAATAAAAATTCCCCACCTGGAGACGATTAAGAGAGTAAACTCACACCTTGGGAAATCCAACCCTTTTGCATTTACCTACCCAAATACCTTAGCCAAATCCCTGATTAACGTCCAACAAAGACATCGCCCAAAGACTCTGGGGTATATGAGATCCCATGCCAGGACTGTGACCAATCTTACATCGGATTTACAGGTAAATCACTTCCCCAGAGATTAATACAACACAAACGGTCAGTTAGGTATGGACAACAGAACTCGGCTATTTTCAATCATATAAATGAACATAACCATAGAATAAACTGGAATATGTCACGTGTAATTTATAGCAGCAACTGCCGGTACAAGAGTCAAATGATGGAATCGGCCTTAATAAAACGAGAAGCAGGTAATGAACATCTCAAAAGGGAATTGGACCTCGGACATCGTCGACGCAGTGTTCATTCAACCAACGCTTAAGAAGATTAAAGGAAGATTATCAGCGGAGGGTGGACCTAAATTGGCGTTACTTGTGGACGAATCTCTTGGTATAAATACCACCTTTTCTGTAAACTTTTCTCATTCATATACCTGAAGAGAGAGACAGCAGTCTCTGAAATATAGTACTTTTCTCTCTACATTTTGGTGTTTTTATGGGCTCCTTTTATTAGATTATATATATATATATATATATATATATATATATATATATATATATATATATCTATATATTATATATATATATATATTATATATATATATATACAAAAGTAGAATATGCCCGCTGATATCAAAGTGTGAGGGGAGCTTCTGTGACACAACCATTACAGTGTCGGTGCAACAAGAACAACCTGGTGTAACATAGGTCTACAATGAGTAGCGACAATGAAATAATCTTCAAAACATTTATTTTATATTTGTTAGAGGAATATTTGGGTTTTCCATACATAATAATTGTTATATTTCTTAAATACTTCAAAAAACGATGGCATACTAGCAAATATTCGCCGATGCAATTATTCTTTTGTCAAAGCCAGGATTTTGTTCCTGGGCCTAGGTGTGTTGGATTTCTTTACTTTACACTTAGCATTCACATCTCAACATTAACAATTTCTAGCCAGAAAGCAAATTAAATTATCAACACATTCTTGCACATGGTATGTAAATTATTATGAAATAATAAATTACATACCAAAAGAGAGCAGAAGGACTTTTATGAGAATATTAATAATAGCCACCTTCTCCATATGATCAAAATCATCGTCATTTTTTATATCTCAAAGAACAGGTAATCTCTACAAATAAATTAATTAGTAATAGGGATTACATCTCAGAAGTCTTACATTATTTTTCAGGCCTATGAATCCTTTTGCAACATCCAGGGAGCTTGAGCACAGCCTAAAACTAGTTAGAAAATATTGTTATGATGACTGTTGAGCTCATTAGGTCTACTGTTATAATGCTGCAGAGGTAATTACATTGACCAGCCCGAGTAGCATGTTAAGCACTCTGTCATTGATGGTACCGCTAACCTTATCACACCGTACTTTGAACTAAGCAATGTGAAAATAAAATCAGTTCAAATCACACGGATTGCGAATTATACCAATGCATAAAAGGGATCATATTTATATAACCATAAGGAAAATTGCACAAGCTTTGAATGCGAAAACATTTGATATGTATGACATTAGAAATAAAAAAAAAGTCTAGCCATACTTGGCAACGTTACGTTGAGTCTGGGAATCTGGACAATACAAAAAGAATCATGTAACATGAGATTTGAGCATCACTGTACAATAGTGATAATAGCATATAAATGTTTTTACAACAAGTTTTTTACTTAAATATTA
Organism: Macrobrachium nipponense; assembly: GCF_015104395.2. Classification (NCBI taxonomy): domain Eukaryota; kingdom Metazoa; phylum Arthropoda; class Malacostraca; order Decapoda; family Palaemonidae; genus Macrobrachium; species Macrobrachium nipponense. Next base: position 89,104,341 of record NC_087209.1, on the reverse strand, counting down.
CATCAACACCCAGCTGTCTAAAAGATTTTCCCTCCATGAGCGGCATCCCATGTATTACATTGATTGCTTCCCTGAATTTTATTAACTGATGAGAAGAAAAGAAGTTTGTATGAGTATTGAAAAGGAAAGGAAACAAAACGAACCCTACTTGAGTTGTTATTATAACAAAATGCTGCAGAGATAAGGATTCGAAAATATACTCAGATGAAACAATTAAGCACTAAAATTCTCAATAAGGGTATCAGAAGAGTTAATTGTACAAGGAGCGCTATCAGTATCTGTGGCACCTCAAGTTTACATTAAAATCACTAGGTAAAACAGTACACTGGTTACAAATAAGCAAGTAACAAATACTGCAACTAAAATTAGTACTAAGGCTTGCAGACTGAAACTAGCTCAAATGATATCACAATATATGGTGGCAAAACACTACAGAGAATGATTATCAACTTGGCACCGCCTGGATATGTCATCGCAGGATCTTCCTGGTGGTTAGACATAAGGTGGTCCTGCTGGATTCTGAGAATACGGGGCACACAATGGAGGACCAGTGAGGGGTCTTATCTCCTTGGAGTGACTGCCGTAAAGGCCTGACGGATATCAGTCAGCTACAGGGCTTCATCATAGGCCGTGGGTGAACTGGATTCTTCAGCGAGGAACCAAGTAATAGGACAGCAGGTAACAGGAGCTCAACAATAGATGGTAGCGGTGTGCTACTAGCCTGGTGGTAACCCAAAGAGAGAGTAAACACCCCCTGTCATGTCCTGGGACAGAGCAAAGTTCTCAAGGCCGAGGCTAAGCGACAGAGATCTGGAGTGTAATTCTAGTGGCACTGTGGAAGTGTGGGCTTCTTGTATAACATGAGACTTGAGGAGAAGGTTGACACAAAAGGTGGCCATGTCCAGGACTCAGTTGAATGGGGTTTTGAGCCTAAATCGAGGTTGGCATGTAGCTGGACTGTAATACCAAGGTCTCTGGACTTTAACTGAGTATGTGTGCATATTCACCAGTTTCTTCCAGACTCCCTACTCTTAGTTCACTTGATACCATTAATAAAAAACAAGCTAAAGGATGCAGCTGACCCTGGCAACTACCGGCCAATTGCAATCACAACGATCGCATCGAAGATACTTGAGTCGGTTCTTCTTGTGAGACTTCTCCCCTTTCTACACACCACTGACAACCAGTTCGGGTTTAAAGCAAACCACTCAACCGACACCTGCATCTACATACTGAAAGAATTGCTGAACTACTACCTATCATCAGCATCTTCCGGTTTTCCTGTGTTTCGTAGATGTGAGAAAAGCATTTGACAGAGTAAACTACCTGAAGCTATTCCTGAAGCTGCATAAAAGGGGCACACCCCTATATCTAATTGGCATTTTACATTGCTGGTTCTCCACACAGCAATTCTGTGTCAAATGGGGCAACGTATTACTGTACACCTTCGGCTCCCTAAACGGGCTTCGGCAATGGGCATTCTCTCTCCATACCTGTTTAATACGTACACAGATGCCTTGAATGTCAAACTGAACTCACTTCCAATCGGATGCACTGTCAATGAAACAACTATAAACAACCTCTGTTACGACGACGATATGGTTCTGATTTCCCCATCAGTGCATGGCCTCCAACGACTCATCGACACTTGCCGCCAATATGCAGAGGAATTTTGATATAATCTACAACGAAACCAAGACCCAGTGCATGTCGCTGCTCCCGAGATCGCTTAAGCATATGCAGAACCACAAATTTTCCTCGGAAACCATCGGCTGGAATTTGTGCGTGAATTTCCGTATTTGGGTCCACATTATTACCGACGACCTAAAAGATATGGCAGACATTGAACAGAGGCGTCGTAAACTATGTGCAACTGGCAACATGAATGCAAGGAGGTTTGCCTTCTGTCACCGAGACGTGAAACTGTTGCTCTTTCCGCTCGTACTGCTACAGTATCTATGGGTGTTCCCTCTGGACGAACTATACTCGAGAGACCATGAGACGTATCACTGTTGTGCACAATGACATTCTGAGACGCCTCACAAACACTCCACGCTACCACTCTGCCACACAGATGTTCTATTTTAAAAAAAAACCACCTGGACAATTTAAAAATCATTGTAAGGCGAACAATGTCCAGCCTGATAACCCGAGTGAGAAACAGCAGCAACTCGCTCATACAAAGCATCCTAAGGAGTGAAGCAAGAAGAAGATCAAAATTGTGGGAAAGATGGGAAAATGAGGCCTTTGTCCCCTAAAGGACTTAATCTCTGTATTAGCAAGATGTCATCTGCAGATTTTGTCATTATTATATTATTGCTGATATTTTATTTTTTCATTATTTCTGTGATTACTATCAAGTTGAAGTTTTTTTTTTATATATATACATTCAATTTATGTATTTAGCCCTCTGGACAGACTACTGTAAACCACCTAAGGTCTCTAGTGAAATTTAAGCTATATAATTTGTGCACTAACTGTTATAACTCTCAATGCATTTTTTTTTTCTCACCAATATTATTACTATTACCAGTATTATGGATTACTATCTTTTGTTGCTACCTCAGCCATTTTGTGGATAAGTGCCGATTACTAATTTTTCCTATCATGTTGACTCATATATCTAGATTGTGTATGTTACTGTGTTCTTTGTATGTTCATTGTATATGGCCCTGAACCGAATTAAAGGATATTATTATTATTATTATTATTATTATTATTATTATTATTATTATTATTATTATTATTATTTATTATTATTCTGTTGTGGGTACTCTCATGCGTCTTGAGCTATGATACGGTACTGTGAGGGTATGAACTCCTCAGGGCGTATTCATACCCTAAAAGGAAGATATTTGAGTTTGGGGTTTCACCCACCCCCCCATACTGGAGTTGGTGTCAGTGACGTTGTTTCAGCCAGCAGATTCCTGCAGTGATGCTGATTTCCTAGGGGAGTGATAGCTTGTGGCCTTTTTTGCTCCTCCATCTCGGAGACTCAGAACCTGAAAATAACAATAGTGCCAGTATTGAAATTGAAGAAGCAAGGGGACGAGGTGTATGTGTTTGCAGAGAGAGAGAGAGAGGAGGTAGTGATTGTCAAAGCTGACAGGACTGTGCCTGAGGGCTTGCTAAATGGGTCAAAGGTCAAGCGAGGAACTGACTGGGGGGTGGGGCTGGAAAAACGTTAAGCTGGGTGTCAAGGAAAGGCGTGAAATCTTACACTACATAGCAACTGATCCAACAGGTATTGTTAATATTGTTAACCCTTGAAGAGGTTTAGGGGGTGTGACTGAAAAGCAATTTGCAGGTGTGGGTTGCGCCAAGCTCTGAGGGGTCTGTTCCTTTGGAGAAGGTGTTTGACAGGCTGTTTATTATTGAGGATTAAAAGGGGAACTCTTTCTGATTTTACTTAATGACTCGAAAGTAAAAATACTTACAAGAGGACTTATGATATACGACTCTGGGAAAGACCTCACACAGATAGAAAATACTTCTGAGGATTAGCTACTACAGGAAGGCATTACAAATCTCACCCTTATGGTGAAGGGGAAAATTCATATTACCTAAATTTCTTATTTGAGAGAGCATTTGTGAATTAATATCATTGAGACTGAGAATATGCCATCATTAGACAATCATACTCGATATTACATTTGAACTATTCCTATTTTATTCATTAATATAGGCAACAAGGGAGTTTAAACACCATTTGCCAAATGAAGGATGGCACAGCTTATTGCTTCTCTTTCAATATTCAGCAGCCATGGCTTTATTTCATCTATTTGATCCTAAGGTTTTACATGAACAGATTATATTGCATTTTTAGGACTAACTGAATCGACACTACGACGATGTATTTCAACCATGTTTACTTGTTAGTTCCCCTTTGAAATCTAAAACATCTTATCCTAAAGTGTTTTGTCTTAAACTTGGTGTTCGGACAATCATACATTGCACAATTATTCAGCATGGCTATAGAAAGTTCTTTAACAATGTATCTTGAATTCCAGCACTCACACACGTGGAAGTGAAGAACTACATTTGTTTGCAAGGTCTAGACTGTCGTTGGTTTACAACCTATGGTTTACACTCTATGCAGTCGATCTGGGTAATTCAGCATTGATCCCATCTGGCTGACCTGTCTTAGTGAGTTCTGGGGCAGCCAAAGTAGGAAGAACATGATGTTGAGAGGGTCCTGTCAAAATTACCCTAAGCAAAAGACCTGGTGTTGGGTTGGTCAAAACCCCTCTTGAAGTCACCAAATCAGGACTCCCTCGGTTTGGAGCTCTGAGACAGGAAGGACAGGGTAAAGGCCATGGTGCTGATCCCTGTTTTTGATGCCCCCGCCAATCCAGGAACCCACATTCTTCTTCTTCGTCTTCTTCTTCTTCTTCTTCTTCGTACGATTTTTAATGCATCTAGCTATAAAAGTGCCTTCATCATAAGAACCTGCCTTTAACCCTCATTAGGTTCAGTCGAAGATGCCTATTTACTTGTTAAGAAGTTTTCCATTTTCTTGAATTTCATTTTTTCTTTGTCATAACTGTTTTTGATAGACAAATCTTTATCTCACTCTCAAATGTCTCTAGTTTTCATATCCTTTAAGTTCTCTGAAAAGACTGGCAGCCGTGTTTTCATGGGTCCTTTTTCCAGTTACTTATTATTTTCTATACTCCTACTCCTGCTGTGCTTTCGGGAGTATCTCCCTGAAGGCCTATTTCATATTTTGTTTTATTATTATTCTTCATAATGATGTACGTCAAAGCACATTCTACTGCCGACTACTGCTTCAATAGGCGGTCCATGAAGCACAATACAAATTGCAATGCTACCGTCCAGTAAGGATTTATTCATCATTAGGGAATGTTTACGGTTTACGAATAGTTATGTCTAATCTCGAAGGATAAATCGAGTGAATAATGCTGCTACAAGAGTAAATGCTGAAGACAATGATGGTGATTATGTTGGCTTTGCGTTAATCAGTGCAGTGTTCTACTTCTCTTGGAAAGTGTGAAGCAATGCTCTTCATAAACATGATCATTGTTGATGATTTATTACTTATTACCTCTCTCTACTGTATACTGAATTGGTGTCTGTACATAAATTTCATATATTACTCCTTTTTACGGTTTCAACGAGCATCTAAGAACGGGAAAATGAGTTAGAAGACAATCCTTTAAATTGGAATCATGGAATGCATCAATTATTGGACGGTATGCCAATCCGGTATCAAGCTGGTTACAGAGAGATTACAGAATTTTATTTTGTGTATTCCCAGTTCACTAACATATTATCTGCGTCATCAGATACATGGATTTGACCTTAACCCTACCCCTGTATTAAGGTAATTAACATTTACAACATGAATGATTTGGTTTGTAATTAAAACAATTAAAAAATGCGCCTAAGTTTCCTGGGTTCAATATAGTTTTCTGTACATCGTATAATACTGTATGGAACTCTCAGCCGGCCGTGGGGGAGTGGCCTGGTGTTGTTTGCGGTGCCAGATGAATGATCGTGGCTAACTTTAACCTTAAATACTAAAGCTAGAAGGCTGTAACTTGGATTGTGATGACTGGAAGGTGGACGATCAACATGTCAATTTGCAGCCCCTCTAGCTTCAGTGGATTTTAAGATCTGAGGACGGACAGAAAAAGTGCGAACGGTCAGACAAAGCTATCTCATTAGTCTTCTTTTACAGAAAACTAAAAAGGTATGACGCTTTCATTTTATCCCCTTCTGAGCAACGGGCTATACAGGAACACTGAAGTTTAAGGGACCAGGCGTATCACCGATAACCTGAAACATGCACATACAGACACTAGAGCCTGCAAAAGTGAGCCTTGGGCAGAAAATGATACGATGAGATATATATACACTATGTTATGATAACGTATTTAAAAAACGAATCTCTATCTCCTATCTGTCTTTACTTACATAACTATGATTCTGCTTCTATCTATCTGTACAGGGCGTCCGGCTTAATTACTAAAAAAATGACATACAATTTCCACTTTTTACCTAGATCTACCTATTGAATCTGTCATCCAATCAGAAGCGCTCCTTTCTCCGTCTGTCTGTCTGTTGTCTGTCTGTCTTTACTTCTCAAGTTTCATGAGCAATCATGTCTGTGAAAAACGAAATCAGAATATAAATGTTTTTTTTTTCTATTGGATCATCTCCGGTAAGAAGCATTAACTAGAATTACTAATTATGATTCCATTAGAATCCATTCGCAGCCTTCTTTTGACAAAAAATCCTCAAACGAGATGTGATGGTTCACACTGACTTTTCATTAAAAGACTTCAGCTTTCGCCCTACCTATCTTGTTTTATTAGCTGGTAATGCTAATACATGTTTTCGAATTACATGAGAGACAGACAGACGGACAGACAGAATGTTTGTGATCACGCGTGAGTGTCCGAGTGTGCTTGCGTTACTTTCATGATTCTTTAAGAATGGATGGAAATATCTTGATGCATTGTTATCATCGAAACCATCTTACCTACCTGAAAAGACTTGGACTTCCAAAGTTTAAATGCCTCGCCAAAGGTTGCATATTTGTGGATTTCTTTGCATATTTAAATATTACTCCAATCACGATCTTTAGACATAAACCATGAACCCTTACATTACTAGAAAAAATGGAATTGGCAGAAACACACATCTCCAAGTAGAAATATTTAAGAGTATTAAGTGTGATCAGATCAGAGGTCAAGGTCAAATTACATTCATTTCTGTGTTTGCGGCTTGTGGACAAGGATGGGTGAAGGAAGTGTGTTGTTCACTACAAGGTCTTGTTTGTAAGTTTGTTTTGGCTTTTGTGTCTGTCTCAGAGATTGTCTGCTTCGCTGTCTATAAGTAGTGTAGTCTTAAATCCGAATACTTATTAATCCATCAGAAAGAATCACACTTCGTTTAATTATTAAAACATCTCTAGATATGTTTATATTATATATATATATATATATATATATATATATATATATATATATATATATATATATATATATGTTTATATATATATATATATATATATATATATATACATATAAATATATATATATATCTATATATATATATATATTTTTTTTTTTTTTTTTTCTTTTTCTTTTTTATAGCCACCTAGTATACTCGAGCCACGAGTGCTCTACCACCAGAAAGTTAATGCAGTCCATAGTCGGTTCCACTTCATCTGCTCCCCACCGACGTAGGTTCTAAGTAGATGTGGCTGGCTCGCATAGGCTGAAATCGATGTTTCCGATGTCGTAGGTTTGTTGTGACTGAGATGCAAACTGTTCCTTCAGTAATATATCTGAATGCTTATATATACTAACAACCTTCACACCTCCATATTTAGATTAAAAGCATGCCGGTTGATGTCGATAATACAATCACATAAATGGCGAGCTGATGACAAACAGTCTACTCAAGTCAAACGCAAACGAGTGATTGACTTTCACGATTATTTTTTACCTCATTGTAGGTAGATAAAAAGATGCGAGTGAGAATAAGAGCTATTTTAATAATTTCTTGCATGTGAAGTACATGAGAAGGTTAATATTCCAAATAAACCAGAAATAATCGGGTGCTACTTTGGCTTGTTAACTATGGCAGAAGTTTCCTGTGACGGCGTGTTTAGTAATAGCCCATCGGGGATCAAAGTATTTTATACATCCATATGTATTTTGTGTTGATCGACAAATTATTTTAAATAAACATATCTTTTAGCACCCGTCTACTTTACATTTACCACACAGTGTGTAGTACTATAAAGATTCCCATCAACCATGCCCAGTGTCCTCCCTTACAATGCTCCTGATTGGCTGTCTCTCTCGAGAGTTCACATAGGCAACATCTACGTCCCGACCTCTTTCAAACATTATTACTTTCATTGTACCTCAGTTTTACCTGCAGAAAAAGAGTGCTTCCCAATTTCATCTCTAAACATCGGCAAGCCAATGAGTTAAGGATTATAATGATATAAGAATTATGCACTTCATTAAACTTAATGCTAACATATTTATAGTGAAATAATTATGAAATTATCAATATAAAATATTTTCTTTTATTCCTTACATTAGACTGCAGTGCATTCATCTTTTATAATCTCGTTTTTCACAGTCTCCTAGCTGAAATGTAATGGAAGACATGCTACCAAAAAATTATTGTTTGGGGTATGAATATGAAATAATGAGCAAAAGGGTTAATTAAATTAATCTCTCTCTCTCTCTCTCTCTCCCCCTCCTCTCTCCCCCCCCCCTCTCTCTCTCGCTCTCACTCTCTCTCTCTCTCTCTCTCTTCTCTCTTCTCTCTCATCTTAGCGTAGTCAGGTGTTTCTCACATGATCACTCGATGATGTCATCATCGTGATCACGACCCCTCGATAGAGGAAGTCTTATTGGGAAAATGAATATTAAGACTTCATTATCGTCACTATCATTATCACCATCACCCTTTCATATCCTATAGTGGAAATCTCTGTTGGAAAAAATCGTTACTTAGATATTGATACCTTATGGAGGAAATTTATTCATCCCATTGATTTTTCTTTGCTACAATCAGTCCTCACATATCCCTCTCATTATTCCTTTTTATTATATATTACGATTTTCTTCATAATTCTTATATCATCATAATTCTTAAATCATTGTCTTGTCGATATTTAGTGATGAAATTGGGGAACCATTCCTTCTCTGCAGGTATAATTGAGATGTAATGAAAGTTATAATTTTTGAAAGAGGTCGGAACGTACGCAGATGGTGCATATGTGAACTTTATTGAGAGACTGAGAGTTTCCAGCCATATGATTGGCTTATCAACAGCCAATCAGGAGCGTCGTAAAGAAAGGCCCTGAGCGTGAGATACACGGGTGAAGTGAATCTATTATAGCACCTCGAAGTAGGTGCCACATAGTTAACAAGCCAAGCTAGAACCATACACTGTTGCTTATGAGGTTTGCTAGAGCTTGGGGGAGGTGAATGGAACAACAATACTCTGTATATTTTTATATATATTCTAAACATACAAATATTTATAATAGGTCAGTGTTCGGGAACCTCCGGGACTATTTGCCTTCACCTCGTATTCAGCAAAAGATTTAAAGCCCATTCAGTTCCAGTCATCCTTTGTGTTGACATACGTACCCCATGAAAGGATAACTTAGACATACAATTCTTTTTCATTGCTGGCCATTAGAACGATAATCAGATAGAATGAATAAACAAAGGTACAGTAAAATGGCCATTTTGACTAAAATTGAATGAATGTTCTTAAAAGAATGCCAGATAACAAAATATCCGGCGAATCAGTTTCATTGGTCCAGGCTTCATGTTTTATCTGTAAACAATATTGTGGGTTTATTTTTTCAGTTTATGGACGTAGATATTACTTTGGTATTATGATAAAGTTGTATTCGTATACATGCATTGAAACTGTACATTGAATAAAACTTTTGAACAGTTTTCGAGCATGGGTCAATGTGTAGTTTGTGCTATACTCATGAGGTTTATCATAAATACTGAAAGCTCACCGTTCATTTGTTTAATCTGAATAGACTGTTTGATCCAATCTCGTCTTCAGCGTGTTTGTGTTGGTAAATTATGAATACAAATCGATGAGTCTATGATTTATATCAGAAGGGGTGAGGTTTATTTGTCTATACAAGCTTGATTTCATGCGCTAACCTGCGCTGGAATCCGGTGCTGCCCGCTATGTCTCCTTTACCCTCCCGATCCTCTACCTATCCCGCCTCCACCCAGGGTGGACAAACAAGAAAGATCCACTCGTCTTTTATTATTATAGATATCCATGTACATGTGCCACATCTTCCCCCGTCAGTGGACAGATGAAATAAAACCGACTGCAGCGGTAGAGCTCTCGCCACCAAAGTCGAGAGCTACACCATCGGATGTTCAAGTCCATCAGGTGACCACCGCTTACCAGTGGCGTAGCGCGGAACAAGGGGACAACGGCCCGCATGTAAAAAACCCCAGAAAACGAGGTCAAAGTTCAGCAATATGCAAATTAGTGTCACTCTTCTATTTTTTGAGCTATCAATATGAAGCTTGAAATGCATGATTTGCAATTTTTTAAAATCCCTTACTACTAATTTTTAGTAGTTATTTTTTAGTGTTATTTATATTGAGGAATAAATATTTTTCAATTCTCAATGTTTTTATCAACTATTAATGAACCTTGACCTCATTTTCTGGTACAATATTGTTTCAAAAAAGTGGTACATGTTAATGATAATAATGATAATAATAATAGTGTACAAAAATAAATTATTATTATTATTATTATTATTATTATTATTATTCTTGCCCATTCACCTTGTTTGTCAGTCCATTTATTTTCAGGTATAATATTGGTTCAAAAAAATGGCGGTATATACTATATGTTAATAATAACAATAATAATAAAGTACTGGAATAATCCATCAATCTCTCCCATTCACCCTGTTTGTCTGTCTGTCCTCGGCAGTCCATCCCTCCATTCATCGTGCTTTCACAGCCACCATGTATTATAATGTAATAATAATGGTGTGTTACTGTCAGTCCAGTAATTATAATGTTTGTATAATCATTCTGTATTAGAAACAAAAGTCGACTCTTATTAACTACTCTTTTCTCGCTCACCCGAGAGTGCAGGGCATTCCCATTATCACCAAAATGACGGCCAGACATCATTACACAAGTTGTAAGTACTTCTTTTACAACAGCGCATAATACTATGGGCAATAATAAAAAAGAGTACGATAGTTCCTTCTCAGCAACTCTTGCTACGGCAGTGGTTTCCAACCTGTGGGGCGCGCCCCCTGGTAGGGGGTGTGGGGCGGTCGAAGGTTTGCCAGGCAGAGTGGGGGGGGGGGGGGGTAGCAATGCTTGATAATGGGAATAATTATATCTGAAAACTAAGAATTATAATAGAATTCAGAATTGCAAAATACTAAGAAAATATCTGAGATATAAATATGAAATTTAGTTGTCTAAATATATTAACTACTTCACATTCTTTATTAAGGAATCAATTATTACACAATTATAAAAGATAACGAAAGTAACGTTTTGCAAATATGAAAATTGGACTGATTACACGTGACTACAGTGACTGGTGCAATCTTTCCGGTTCGGTTCAGGTCTTGGTCAGGGACAGTAGTACTCCTGCTTCGGGATGCGCGGCCACAGCAAAGAGGGTCCGGTTACCGGTAATAAGACAGTAGCTCCTTGACCATCTTGGACGTAATAAGTGCCTCGTATAAAACTGTTAATTGCAGAAATTATCAAGACAACGAATAGTGTGTTCTTTCATTCTTTATCTCTTCTAACGTCTGTCACTGCACATTTGAAATATGTATATATATATATATATATATATATATATATATATATATATATATATATATATATATATATATATATATATATATATATATATATATATATATATATATATATATATATATATATATATATATATATATATATATATATATATATATATAACTAGACCACGAAAGTTTGGAACATGATAAATCCATTATTATATATATATATATATATATATATATATATATATATATATATATATATATATATATATATATTATATATATATATATATCCATTCAGGAAATCGCAGACATCCACATCAAAAGAGACATTTATTGAGACGTTTCGCACAAACAATGTGCATCTTCAAATCTGTTGAGGATAAAAAACACATACATATTAATATTCGATAAGAGCAGGATTCTTATTATAGTAAAAAATACAAGACTAAAATTAACTTAAAATTGACAAAAAAGAACTAAAAATTTATAAGTAAAACGAAAAATAAAAAGTACAAATAATAAAATGCAAATACCAAGGCATAACCAACCGTTAGCTGAGAAAAAGAAGGAGGTAGCATAACTAGACTTGGGCAATTCCTGAGTGGATGTATATATATATATATATAATATATATATATATATATATATATATATATATATATATATATATATATATATATATATATATATATATATATATATATAACTATATATATATATATATATATATATATATATATATATATATATATATATATATATATATATATATATATATTAATGGATTTATCACGTTCCAAACTTTCGTGGTTTTTTTTCCAGTTATTGTTATATATATATATAATTATATATATATTTCTATATATATATATATATATATATATATATATAGATATATATGTTTTATAGTAAATATATATAAATTATATATATATATATATATATATATATATATATATATATTATATATATTATTAATATAGCAATATATATATATATATATATATATATATATATATATATATATATATATATATATATAATATATAATATATATTATATATTATATCTATATATTTCTATATATATACATATATTAATATATAATATATATATCTATTATATATATATTTTATATATAATATATCTATATATATCTATAAGATATCTATATAGATCTTTATATTATATAGCATAATATATATCTCTATATTATTTCTATTATATATATTATCTATATATAAGAATAAATTCTATATGATGTATCTTTTTATATGTAAATCATCTATTAATAATAATTTATATTATTATATCTTATATATTCTAATTATTAATCTTTATAATGTTAAATATAAATATATATAGGATATATCTATATATATATTTAATATTGTATATATATTTAGGTCTATATCTATTATCTATATATATATATTATATATTAATATATATATATTATATCTATAATATTTTCTATAATATACTACATCTCGTCTTATATCATATCTAATATGCTATATATTATATCTATATCTCTATAATATCTATATACCGATTTTATCTCTGTGATATTTCTCTTTCTATGTAAATATCGTAATCATCGTCATATTATATTTAGATTTATTATATATATATCTATATAGTTTCCGAGTAGATTAACATAAGTAATATATATATATATATATAGATATATATATATGATATATATCAATATATATATAGATAGTATATCTATATATATCCTTTATATGTAAATATATAATAATATATAGATATATTATATATATATGATATATATATATATATATAAATCTATAATATATATATATATATATATATATTATTATATATATATATAGATATATATATATAGTATAATATAATATAAATACTATATCTTTCTATATATAACATATACTTATATATTGCTAAATATATATATATATATATATATACTATATATATATATATATATATATATTAATATACATAATATATATATCTATCTCTCTATATATTAATTATCTATATATATACTATATATATATATCTATATATTTATATATACATATATTTCATCAGTATACTATATATATATATATCTTATACTATATATATATATATATATATATATATATCTATATCTATCTAATATGACATATATATATATATATATATATATATATATATATATATATAATAAAATCTTATCTATTCTATAATATATATAAGTCAAAAAATATAGTAATTTTAGTTAAAGCTGACTACATATTGCGTATGCAAGCCCTACTAGATGATGATGTGACTTATAAATAACTAACAAAAAATTCCCTTGAACAAGTCATAAAAACTTCAATAGCATAGTGAAAAGTATCCTTAAAGATAAAACAGAACTACTAGGCAAATTGTCAGTCAAATCTCCTTCGCTACCTTACTTGTACGGATTAGTCAAAACGCACAAAGAATAACCCTATGCGGCCTATTATCAGTACTGTTGGTTCAATTTCATATAAACTTTTGAAATATATCACTAAGATCTTGTCCCCGTTACTTGGAACCATCTCCGATTCTCATATATATAATTATCTTGATTTAGTTGATAAATTAAACAAAATTGCTCTTTGCCTTACTGATAGATTCGTTAGTTTTGATGTATGTTCTCTTTTTACTAAAGTCCCTATAGACTCTATTTTAGAATATCTTAGTAATGAACTAACTCAGCATGAATTACCTCTACCTATAAGTCCACATTATTACACTCACGAGTTTGTGCATTTGTGATTGTAAGTTTATATTCAATGGTGAATTTTACCAACAAATTTTTGGCATGGCAATGGAAAATCCTTTATCACCACTACTCTCAAACCTGTACATGGAATTCTTTGAAAAACGCTACCTACCTAATATCATTTATATTCCTGTAAAGTGGTATCGTTACGTTGATGATTGTTTAGCTGTTCTTCCTGTCGGTATTGATGTAAATGATTTACTCTCTAAATTAAATAACCAGGTACCATCGATTAAGTTTACTCTAGAATAAGAAAAACGACAATTGCCTCCCCTTCTTAGATGTTTTGATACATAGAGAACCATTTTAATGTCAATTTCAGTATTTATAGGAAACCGACCAACAACAACTTAACTTATGTTCATTCTTCTCAGGCCACCATCTTAACATAAAAATATCAATTTTTTCCTCTATGGTTTTTACGAGCATTGTCAGTCCACAATATTTGGATCAAGAAATTGAATACATAAGAAAAATAGTGAAAGATTTATGCTATCCTTCACATATATTAGACATTTGTATAATAAAGCCGCAAAAAGTTTTATAGTGTAAGTAACACGCAGAAAGAAAATTCTAAGAACATTCACAGTTTGCCTAATTTTAAGGGATTTGAAACCATTAAACCATTGTTAAAAGTTTTTAATGTCAACCTTGTTTTTTCCTATAATAACACACAAAAAGGAATCTTAATCAAAAATGGCCCCAGAGAAGCAACAACATAATATATAAAATTCCATGTATGGATTGTCCCTCATTTTATCTCGGACAGTCTAGCAAAGGCCTAGAAGTAAGGCTAAGCCAGCATAAATATTCTGTAAAAACTGGGCAAAAATCCAATGCAATATTCATTTATTTAAGTGAAAATAACCACCGAATAAAGTGGGAAAAAAATGTAGTTTCAGTAATTTGCATGGTCAAGAGATGTCTTATCACGAAATCTTTTAGAATCTGCATTAATACAACTTACTTTTCATTGTATTTCAATGTTAGTCGTGGCCTTTTTCATTTAGACCCTTGTATCTGTAATATGTTTAAGAATGACCTCAAAGATATAATTACTGACTTAAATAAAAATCAGTTGCCTTAGAGTTATTAAATTTTGTTGTAATGTATGTATGTCTGTCATGTTTTGTGAATATGGTTTTTGTTTACCAAGTTCCGAATAGCTGTCACCTATAATCCTTAAATTGTTTGGAAATTGTATCTGAGATGATTGTCTTAAACCTTTAATTGCACCCATTGTTTATGCTTGTTGGGAAGGATTTTCATCTTCCAGGTGTTTCGGATTCTAGGTACTAATCTCTTTATAATCCCTATCTGTTAGTTATACGAATCTTCTTGTATTGTCTTTTCCCGTATCTTTGTCAGTCTCTGCTCAGTAAAGGACGTTTAACGTCGAAAGATCTTGCAGATCCTCATTCGCTTATTTTTTCCTTCGTGGCATATATCTTTATTTATGGAATTATGACGTTCCTAACTTTCGTGATTCAGTTATACATACACACACACATCACATATATAGTATATATATATATATATATATATTATATATATATATATATATAATATATATATATTTATATATATATATATATTATATTTTTAAAACTAAGACACAATAATATATAATATATATATATATATATATATATATATATATATATATTTATATGTGTGTGTGTGTTAGTTTTTTAAATAAGGGTTCGACAGACTTTGTCGCCAACAGATTGGAATGTGTAGCAACACAGTCCGCAAGTGTTTTGGGAAACTTGAGACATTAGTGAATTCCTCAGGTCGTTGGGCAGAGAAGCAAAACGCGGTCGGACTTCAGAGACGAGACCGCGGACGCGCATTTGACCCAGTAGCTGGCAGGTGATTGTGACGTCAGAAAAATGCAGTTGCGCATGTTTGTTCGTCCGTCAAATAGGGTGTGTTCATGGAAAGTTCCAGTACAATTTAGCGAGTGCGTTCGTACGTCCATCAGGGTGTTCATGACACTTAACATATTCAGACAGTGAGTGAGAAATGGGACATTTAGACAGCAAACTCTTTTAGTGATTACCGGTGAGAATAGCCCGAGGGAGGCGCCAAAGAGGATCCATCAAGACTTATAGTAGAGAAAAAAGAACTCTGAAAAACTTTAGAATTCTTACAATCACTCTGAACTGAGCTGAAGTGCAGTGAACGCACCTAACATTTTTATAGAATATTTATCCATCCTTTTTTTCCATATTTGTGGTTTCTTTTATGAATGGATTCGGTTTGTCACCACAGCGAATGAATTTTCTAATTGACGTAATTTGTTTGGGAAAATACTGTTGGGTTTTGACAATGAGAAAGTGTGTGACATTTTTTTTTTTAATCAAAACGACTATTAGAGGAGTATTGTGTTTCATGTTTTTGGAATTTTTAAATTAATTTTCATTGTTTCTCATGTGATATGTTTTGGGGAAATAATGACCATGTTCTATCTCTGAGTTTATTTCTTAGACTTAGATCTAACATCTTTATTTAGCTGCAGAGTTTCCAGTCCGTGGTGGACTACCAAAGTATGGATACATTGCCAATTAGTGATTTCTCTCCTTTTAATTAGGACAGGGTCCATTAGACCTGTAATACGGACACACACAAATATATATATATATATATATATATATATATATATATATATATATATATATATATATATATATATATATATATATATATATATCTCTCTCTCTCTCTCTCTCTCTCTCTTTATATTATTCTACATTAAGGAGTGGCATGAGTCATTCACGATCACGACAAAACCAACTTTGTTTTTGTGTCCATCGAGCAAATAAAAATTCATTACAAAGCGCCGACAGACGGCTGAGATGAAAGTAAAATTGCGACATAAATGTCACGTTTCACTCCTGGACTGTCGACAGAATTGACAGAAACCAAGTGAAGAATTCTGCTGTGGGCGTTTCCCCAAAAGCAATATACTGACTGGGAGTTGGTGAGATATGCAAAAATGTCAAGTTGGCTATTGGACAGCTGCTGAAAACTAATATTCATGATAGACGTTTCTGACATATTTCTTTTTTTTTGTTTTTTATTAAGCTTGGCGTCAGGTATTATAGGCTTTCTTTTAAATTAATATGAAAATGATAATCTATGTTAAGATAACTCAGAAATGTTCCATTGTTACGCTTACAAGGTAGAAAGACTTATAATTCAATTTCCTTTTAAAGTATTTCGAATCCCAAGTGACTTCAACATTAAATGGTTATTTGTAGCTGAATATTCACACGTATGAAAGGTCAAGAGGAAAACAGGTCAACAGTCATACACAGCCAGGTGTTACACACCTGGTACTCAGGTGTCACGGTGCAGATGAGTTGATTTCATCAGCGATGATATCACTGATATTTCCCGAAATGGCTGTGTGGTGATGATCAAAGGCAAACGTATGCTTTGGTGGCTTTCTTCCTGCATTTTATGGTGTTACCACCATTTTTCTATTTTTCTATTGGAAAAGTTAATAATATAAGATGCCCTTTCATTACAAGACAGTACAAATCCAAAGCTACCTTTCCATCCAAACAATGAATTACTGGAATAAACAAGTTGTAGCTCCATTCTGTTCTAAATGTGATGGAACGTATAATTGATTTCAGTTTTTATAAAATAATGTTTTGATAAGTATATACATATTATTCTAGGAATGTGTAATTTCTATCCTTTAATATACAGAAATTATGTATATTGTACAGATCTTAAGTAATGT